>NC_136476.1:81461928-81566928 GCF_902686455.1 Sciurus vulgaris
CTACTATAGGTCACTGCTGCCTCCATACCCCTAGAATCTTCCATACTGATCTCTATGACAATACCTATCACATTTACTCTACAATGTATTGTTCTCGGGTCTGTCCTCAGCATTAGGCACAATCCTGCACGTGACTTGTGGTTCCTCTACTTGATGGCTACATGGCTACCCCTGTCTTTGAGTTGGGCAGTTAGCCACATCTAATTTATCAGATCCTGCTATGCAGCCAGCATTTAGAATGAGCCAGTACAGTGTGGGTGTTCAGGAAATGATTTGATGGATGGATGGATATATGGATGTGTAAGAATTAATCCACATTACATACCATAAAGATCAATGGAAATGAACTTTTGTGGGGCATATACCAGATTCTATGGGTTTAAGCATTCCTCCTTCCCAGTCCCAGTCTTGTTCTTTTTTATATGTTGGGCAACTGAGACTACAGATGCAGTAACTTAACCAACCCACACAACTGACAATAAGCTCTAAACCAGTCTGTTAGATTTCTAGTTCACCAGTAAAGGAAAAACATTTGTTCACAAATTCTGAAAAATTTTCAACTATTAGCAGTGTTTTGTTTTTTCGTAACAATGAACATAAGAGAGTACAGGACAGAGAGTTATGGTGCTGGCATAAGGAAAAAGGCATTAAATACCAGCTCTGCCACATGCTAGTGGAATCTCCTGGAGCAAATCACTTACCTTCTTGCAGCCTGCTTCCTCATCTGTAAAACAGAAATACATAACCTATATCACAGTTTTGTTGTGAGAATTAAAAGAAAGTGGCAGGCTGGGTTCTAGTTCAGTGGTAAGTGCTTGCCTAGCACGTGTGAGGCCCTAGGTTCAATCCTCAGCACCATATAAAGACAAATGAATAAAATAAAAGGTGTTATGTTCATCTAAAACTAAAAAAAAAAAAAAAAAAATTAAAAAAAAGAAAGTGGCAATATATACTTAAAAGATTAATTCTTCAAGAGTTCAAAATTCCCATCTATAACCCTTCTATCTGTCACTGCTGTCAATCACCTACCTGATCACAAAACTATGGAACCTTAAAACCAAAGCCAAATTCTTCATTCTAAATATGCAGAAACCAAGGTTCATAGATGAGATGATGAGATGTCCCAACTCCCAAGGAAAGAATGGCACAATCAGGCCAAACTCTCATGTATGTGTTTCTTCTACCACATGGCCTTCCAGTCCTGGAAATCAAGTTTCTATTTTGTGCATAGGAATGTCATTAAAAAATGAAAATTGGGCTGGGGTTGCAGCTCAGTGGCAGAGCACTTGCCTAGCATGTGTGAAGTACTGGGTTTGATCCTCAGCACCACATAAAAATAAACAAATAAAATAAAGGAAGTCTGTCCATCTACAACCACAAAAAAAAATTTTTTTATGAAAATTGAAATCTCTAAAATTAGACGCCTGGGTTCTCTTGTCCAGCTGGGTGATCCTAGGTTGTTACCTTCTCTAGAGTGGGGTCTTCAAGATAGTAAAACAAGGGCCTCAATCATAGAAGAAAATCTCTGTAATGAAAAATCATGCAGGGTAAGGCACCCCAGGATGAGGCAGAGCGTAAGACCCTGCCCTCCTGGGGTCTCACCACACCCATACAAGCTGTCTCCTAGGCTTTTCCTAGGACCTCAGTGCTTGATGTTCATTCCTAGCAGATTTCCTCAACCAACCTGGTAATTAATTAGCTAAGGAGAAGGCAGTGATACAACAGCAATCTTGTTATAACAAAAATATGGACATATAACAAAAACATGCTTTACTTCTTAGGCCACTAACCACTAAGAATTATAATCAACAAGCTGGGCATGGTGGCACACACCTGTAATCCCAGCAACTCAGGAGGCTGAGGCAGGAGGATCGCAAGTTTAGTCAGCCTCAGCAACTCAGCAAAGCCCTCAGCAACTTAGTAAGACCCCATCTCAAAATAAAAGGGCTGGGGATGTGGTGCAGTGAAAAAGTGTCCCAGGGTGGTTCAATTCCCAGTACAAAAAGTAATGATAAAAAGTAATGATAATAATAATAATAATTTAATAAATATATTTTCTTAAATGATACTTGAAATCTGCCTCATTTAAAATTACTCTCTCAAGAAAAGATCAAAACCAAAAAAAGTGATTAAAATTACTCTGATTTTCTCCTCTTAATGGCCTGGTGAGTTGGACTGGGCATCTGAGAGCACAGTCCCATTATCAGAGAAGACAACACATCTAGAAGAGGCTCTGGGTTCCCAGCCCACTCTCATCCCAGAGCACAGTGCCTCACATTCCCCAAATACAAATCAAACAAGAAAACATACAGTGTCTTCAGTGACATGGTAACAGCCTGTGATCTGCAGTCAACAGACCCAAACCAGCCCACAGTGTTCACCTCATTGCTGGTCCTCTTTCAGTGCTTCCTAACACAGGAATGGTACAGAATCATTATCCATCCAGATCTGCAAGCTAGAATTTGACCAGGAAATCATCCTAGCAACCACTACCTCATTTCCCTACATACAAATTATCAAACCCTACCACTTTTGCCTACTAAGTGTCTCTTGAATTCATCCACCCACCCATTTCCATCACTAACAAGCAAGACCAAATTACTGCTCTCTCATACTCAGATCTTTGTGAAAGGTTTCTTGGTCTTGCTATCCTCGCAAACCCTTCTCAAGTGTACTCTGTTCAGCGCAGCCCCAGTGAGCCTTATGAAACACAAATCTGAGAGGCTGTTCCACTGGCCTAGTGCACTCGAGGCCCTGGCTTCCGTTCCTAGCACCATAAAACACATACACAAACAAATCTGTTAACCTCACCTCTCCAGTTGAATTTGTTCAGGACTTCTCAATGTTTTGAGGTTAAGAACACTTCTCTCAGCCATACTGGTCAGGTCCTGGAACTTCACCATTATCTACCCTACCACTGGGGCACTAGTCACACAGCCTTCTTTCCATTCCTCGAAACTGTCAAGCTGCCCTTGCCTCAGGCCCTCTGTACATCATTTCCCTTCACCCTTCACTTAGCCAACTCTTATTCATCCTTGAGTTTTCAGGTCAAGAGTCACCTTTACAGGAATACGAGCCTGAGCCCCCCAGAAGAGAACAGAGGCTCCTATAATATGCTCTCGAGGTACCGAGTACCTCTCCTGTGCTTTGCTGTAGCTGTACAGCTGTATTACGACTCGAATTTGGTATTTCACTTGGTGACCATATTCCATTTTTATTTCCCACCAAGGGAAGAAGTTCCATGAGGTTAGAAGCTTTCCATGAGGTCAGAAACCAGTTCTGTATTTGCTTATCACTGCATCCAGAACTTAATATATAGTACCTGATACACAGGAGGCCCTCACTAAATATGAATTAAGCAGCTGGCAATGTGGTAAAAAGAAGGGAAACTAATAGTCTCTCAGCTCTGGTCATGTGCTCAGCATTTTGCAATATATGCCTTTCTCATCTTCATTAAATTCTCACAACATCCTTTTTTTTTTTTTTTTTTTTTTTTTAATGGAGACAGGATCTTGCTAAATTGCCAAGGCTCGGCTCAAGCTCATGATTCTCCAGCCTTCAGAGTAGCTGGAATTACGTATACATGACATTGTGCCTGGCTCCTCAAAACATGTTAAGGTATCATTAATCTCATTTTATACACATAAAAATAGGCTCAAAGAGGCAAAGTTATTTGACTAACATCACGAAATAAGAAAACAGCAAAGTTAGAATTTTAATCCAGCCTAACGTTTTCTTCTCTACAGCAAAATTCTGCCATATTTAAAAAACCTTTAAATCAACAGTGAATTCTACCTCTAATGAAAATTTCTGGAAGATGGTTCATGACCAAAAGAAGCCACCAAAGACTGGCAAGGCTCAAAACAAACTATGGAAATGGCAACTAAACAGAAAGCTCAAAGTTTAACAAGCTAGCTTTAAGAATTCAGCACTGAACAGGGGTGTAGCTCAGTGGTACAGTGCTTAGAACACATGAGGCCCTGCGTCCCCAGCACAAAAAAGAAAGGGGGGACAAAAAAATAACAAGAATAATTCAGCATGGAGTACTGAACATCAAAGTAGGATGCTAAAACATTTTCTTTTGTTGTAAGAATCCTATTTTACTCACTTTGAATACAGACAGAAATCTCAAGGTCTTCCCTGAGAATTTTCAGTATAATGTTGAGCAACAGGAAGAGCAGAATATGAAAAAAAGGGCAAATAATCTCATTAAAAGATATATTTAGTGAATTTGATCCTTCTATTAGTATACAATTCCCCTTTTATATGATGCGTAAAAGGGTAGTGAATAGCTAATATCTTCTTTTAGGAATAAAGAAAACTGGCTTATGAAAAGGAAAACTAGCAAATCATAGTTACGGATAAGTAGCCAAGATATTAACTGCAAAGCTAATGTTGGTACTTCACTCTTCTTTATTTAAAAAGGTATGAAAGTACCTTTTTAAAAAGTCAGTGGACAGAATGAATCAAACAACACTGCCCTATGTAAATTTATGATTTTTAATTAAAATAAAAAAAAACTACAAAAGTTTACACTCATGAATTAATGATGAAAGATGGATTAGTTTCTTATATGCAAGCAGGAAAATTACTAAACTAGGTTTTTAAGGCTGATAACTGTTTTTACACTCTATAATAAAGAGCAGTCAAAAAAAAAAAGTCAGTGGAAGAGAGAAACAGCTCACAATTCAAAACACACAGTCACCATGGATGTGTCTCTTATAGGGCACTAACTATGAACTCCTTACGGTGTGGGGATGGGGTAAAACTAAGTCTTTTTTTTTTTTGTACCAGGGACTGAATCCAGAGGCACTTAACCATTGAGTTACATTCCCCTGCCCTTCTTATTTTTTGAGACAGTGTCTCGCTAAGATGCTGAGGTTTGCTTTGAACTTGCAATCCTCTTGTCTCAGTTTCCCAAGCCACTGGAATTATAAGCATTCACTAACACACCCAGCTAAATCTGAGTCTTTTTTTTTTTAAGTTGTAGATGGAAAAAATATCTTTATTTTATTTATTTATGTTTTGTGGTGCTGAGGATCGAACCCAGTGCCTCACATGTGCTAGCTCTACCAATGACCAACAATCCCAGCGCCAAAACTGAGTCTTAATGTAGCCAACTTCACGCTCAGTCATGTTTCCTGGGAGTGAGAGAGGAGAGCATGACACCTGGGCAGGCTGGGAAGAAAGGCCAGAAGGCCCTTAGGCTCAAGGCCACTGCCCTGCTCAGCCGCAATAAACAAAGGTGTCAGAGAAAAACACAGCCAACGAAAAAGCCCAGGCTATAATTTTTTGGCAAAAAGATTCTGAAGTGAAAGTAGCTTAATATATTAGAAGGGACCATTCCCATGATCACAGCAAATTTTTCAAGTTCAGATAAGGAGCATTCTCCTCTGAGTAATTTTTTTTTAACATGATTTCAATTCACTGACCTTTTCTAAGTTTCTAACATTTCTTAGTGGCCTTACGCTTTTCTGCAAAGTTTTAAGGAACTTCTTTGAAGAGAGCTATTTAATGCCAATGATTGTAGAAAACATTTGTTCATAATTATCCAGACACAGACTGGAACAATGCTGAAACAAGAGCAGCATGCAAAAATGTATTTAAGGACTATCATCCCAAAATGCTGCTAAAAGCTATTAACCAGTATGTGTTAATTGCCACAGCATTCATATTAATTTTCACTTCAGGCTCGACATTGTGGAATATTTCCCCTGATACATTTTAAACAAAGTTTAATTTAAGGAACTGCTTCTATCAACACTTATGAAAATTAACAGCCAAGCAATTAGCACTCATGAATTATCCCTTCCCCCATGCTCTCTGCAGTTTCCCTGTTAAAACAGTTTCTAACAGAGAAGTGGTTACTTTCTAACAAGTTAACACAATCAAAGTCACAGTTGTCTATATGAACCAGAACTGGTTCTGCTTTTTTTAAGCACTTGTCAAGGCAAACATTCCCCTTGTAAAGTAGTTTCCCTTGTATTTAGCTTAGTCAAGTAGGTAAGATATTTAAATTTTATTATTAATTGCCAAGCAACTATCTTCTCAGCTATGTTTAAAAAATAGCCACTGCCGAATAAAAGTAATTACTTGTCAAAATGTTACTGGACTCCTGAGCTTCTTGTGCTCTATTCTATGCTATGGAACACTATTCTAAACTACTTTAGTTTTAAGAGCAGGTTTCTCTCACCATATCCTCTCAAAAACATAAAGAAGCACACGGCTGCCTCCCATGAAGAGACAGAAGCAACACAAGGGTATTTATGAGTGCCTCCTGTGAGCTGCACATCCTGCTACAGAGGCCTCACGGCATTTGGTCCTCAGGAGGAAGATACACCATCATCCTTTCGTTCTGCTGTGAGGACTACAGCTGGTAATGGAGGAAAAATATCTTTTCCTTCTATCCTGCTAAGTTCTTGGCTTAGTCCTTTGTAAAAAGAAACAGATTAATAAGACAAAAGCATCCAAATTTATTCAACATAAATTTTACATAATATGGAGCCGTCATAATAAAATGAAGACCCCAAGGAATACTTAACCTGAGCATTTTTATCCTAGGTATGATGGAAAGTAAAAAGTCGTTGGAAAATACAACAAAAGGCATGAGACAAATGCAGTCAACAAGGGGAAACTGAGCTAGGCCTGTTCTTTTAGATTCCTCTCTGCATCCTCCACCTTCAGAGATAAGGAGGCTCCTTTCCTCAGGCACAGGAAAACACCCATCACTCGAGGATCTGGTGACCTGCTTCAGGGGAGAAGGGCAGGGGAAGGTCAAAGAGTCCTTCCTGCCATTTTTAAAATTCCTTCAGTTTATAATAGTCAATAACCCAAAGTGCCATATTTTAGGGTAATGTGTCGCAAACCCCCACTAAGCTTCATGAGATTAAGTAACTAGCCTACGGGTTCACCAAAAGTGGTATCTTCAGAATGCAAACTGAGGTCTTAGAGTAAGTCATCTTGTTAACTACACTATTAAATTACACCACGTCTCACAGTGCTGAGTCGCTTTATCCTAGCATTACACTATTTGACGGTCTCATCTGCCTAGTGAGGTCATCTCTTCACAGAGGTAAAGAAACAGGTCAATAGGAGGAAAAAAACTGACTGAGATGATACAACTTCTAATCTGTACCATCTCTAAGTAAGTGTACAGACAGGAAATGGATACTTGAACTTCTCATGATCTAATGCTGATAACAGTATTTGCAAACTGACCAGAAGTGATGCTCTGCTAGCAAAAGCTTCTCAAACAGGAGCTACTGCTTGGAAGGGCAAGAGTTAGAGTCACCTCTTCAAAGTGAAATACTTGAAAGAGGTGGAGGAACAGCGACAATCGCCACGTCCTGGTGGCTTAGGGCCAGAGCTGCGAGTTTACTGCGGTCAGCCCAGCCACTCCCTCATCTCCTCAGAGCACTTCCCAAGCTGACCATGATTTCCCACTTGGGGTGAAATCAGAAAGACTGGGGCAGTAAGTTTTATGATTGTCTCAACTTCTAGAATAGAGGTTTTGTTTTGTTAATGAAGCTATTCAGAGGTCCCGTTCTGAACTGTGCCAAAGAATTCAGGCAGATGCCCGAAAGCCTCCTTTGACTCATCTGACCCAAGCATCCCTTGCAGTAGGCCTGGGACTTCTTTCAAACGTTCAGTAAATGACTTAATCCAAAAATCTAGAATAAATCACAGGCAGCATCATCATTTTGCCAAAGAAATAACAGAAACATAATAACCACAAAAAAATTATAAATTATTAACCAGCTACAGAAACCAAAAATTACTTGAATATACGCAAAAAATTATTTTAATCTGGCACAAAAGTTGAGAGAGTTGCGTACCCTTAGACTCATTAAAACGAACAATCCAGTTTGTACAAACTGTACAGGACACTAGATGTGGCTGCTTTAACTACAATTGTAAAACCATACCAAAAACAAAATCCTTTTTTCAAATCTAACGATAGCTTAGTTTTAAGGATTTCACAGCAGCTAGTCTCTTGAGGAAATACATAATTAAGTAGTTTTTTAGCATATTTAATTAGACCCCAAACTCTTCCCAGTTCCCTTCTCTCCCCAATTATGTACTATTTACCCAAGAGACCTAGGCAACTCAGTTAATTATGTAAATAAGGCCAGTATTATTCCCAAGAAAAGCAGTGTGAATATTTGTAGGGTAAAAAACTGTACATATTTTAGTGGCTTTAACAAATCTTTGCAGGAAAAAAAATTTAATGCATATGTATGCATGTATGTATTATGTGTGTCTGTGTGTGTGTGTGTGTGTATATATATACTTATATATATATGCATCAAAATACATGGAAAACCCTTACATTTGAGGGAAAAAGAATGGAGTTCTAATGACAAGTGTTGAATCATTAAAACAAGACACTCATTTCATTTCTTAAATATGAGCTGAATAAAAATAAAATAATTTTAAGTTACAACAGTAACAAAAATTTAGTGCTAAACGTCAGATGATTTATGGGAAGAATCAATCTGGAAATTATTAAAGTCGACTCACACGGAAAAGGCTTTATTATCAAGGGGTTGACATGATCTTAACTCTAGAGGCAGCCATGGCGCTGTTATAACTACTACAATCCCATTATTATGCAATCACAAAATGCTAATTTGATCATTTTGAGGTGTTATTTGAATAGTCATCTTAATTTCTAGGTTACAAAAAGGCTTGACTCAAGTATAATTCTCTATTAATCATTGAGATGTCATTGAATATCATATTGATGCATTTCACAAAGATAAGGAAAGACTAATTTCATATGTACAGTATAATATCCTTCAAATATTAGCCACTTTCATTACATATCTGCCAAATGCATCGATATTAAGTAATAGATGAAAACAAGGGTTTAATTGTATTTTAGCAACTTGTAATATATAAGATAATAATAAAATAGCATCACATCTCAAGATAGACTTATCAATATATAAATCTTTCTTAATCAATGTGTAATAGTGACTGCTCCGAGCTCACATCCTTTGTAGATTACAAAAAGGCCTACTATGACAAAGGCAGAATCTTAAAGTGCAAACACACATCTAACAAAAATAATTCCTTTGTGATTGAGGAAATGGCTTCATTTTTTGAAATATTTTTACTTTAGATGGATACAATACCTTTATTTTATTTATTTATTTATTTTTATGTGGTGCTGAGGATCAAACCCAGTGCCTCACACATGGGAGGCAAGAGTTCCATTGCTAAGCCCCATGGCTTCATTTTTAAAAAAATTTCTTCCTGGCACTTCACAAGTTAGACATGAGATACCACCAAATAAAGTTAAAAACCTTTCATGAATCCAAACTCAATAAAATAATAAAGTCTAATGGTATAAGAAAAATTTTAGAGGGCTAGAATTGTGGCTCAGTAGTAGAACACTCACCTAGCATATATGGGACATTGGGTTCCATTCTCAGCACCACATATAAATAAATGAACAAAATAAAGGTCCATCAACAACTGAAATATATATATATATTTTTTCTTTCTTTCTTTCTTAATTCTAGAATGTAATTTTTTTTTTTTTTTTTTTTTTGGTACCAGGGATTGAACTCAGGGGCACTCAACTACTGAGCCACATCCCCAGCCCTTTTCTGTAATTTATTTAGAGATAGGGTCTCACTGAGTTGCTTAGGGCCTCGCTAAATTGCTGAGGTTGGCTTTGAACTCATGATCCTCCTGCCTCAGCCTCCAGAGTTGCTGGGATTAGAGGCATGTGCTACCACGCCTGCCTAGAATGTAATATTTTTAAAGGTCTATGCTATTTTCTTGGTATGAAAGCATTATCACACATTAATAATTCTAGCAATTACATCCTTCAACAATGAGATGGTATCGGGCAACTGAAGCAAATAAATTCCAGTAGCTTCTCCTAATCCCAAAAAACAACTTCTCACATATCTGAATGAATGAATTATAATAATCATATACATATTTTTTAAATCCTGTGCAGCTCAACTCGACATTTCCTGAGGCTGACATTCTCATCACTGGGGGTCACTCCTTCTCTTCCCCACATTCCATAGGACAGAAGGAAGCACAGGCAGGCAAAGAAGAAGCTTCACAGCAATACTACCTACAACTGACTAAAAGTGCTTTCAGATGTTTTCCGGAGGAAATGCCTAATCTTTATGGTATTTATATGTTTTGTTTCTAGGTCTTGCTCCTCCCCTACAAACGTAACCATTTCACCAGCTGGCCACCATGCTTGCTTACTTCAACCTACAGAAACAGGCTGAAGTGTCTTGAGGTAAAATGTTCCAAGAGAAAACCTCTCTGCTCAAATATGATTACCAACAGAAGGAGCTTGTGAATAAGAAAAATGCAAACATAAGCAAAAATGTATGTTTATTAATTGCAATGGTGTTTAAAAAAGACAAATTGTACACAACCCCTCCAGGCAACAAGCTATCATTCAGGCCCCCCCACACACACTACTGCCAGGCAGCAAATATAATGGCAATAAATTTAAAATTCAACAGCTACTTCTCCTGAAAAAGGCCCCACTCAGTTCAGCACAGGGGTACAGGATAGCAGGGAATGCGCAGGGAGAGAGCGGGGCACAGCACATGGAACCAGGGTCCTCCTGGAAAAGTGGCCATTTTTCAAAAACAAAAATAACATTATTTTTAAACAGCAATCTGATAGAATGAACCCAGAAAAAATAAAGTCATCCTCCATAGCAGGTGCCAAACAGGACCCTCACTCTGTGAAATATTGAAATGCAAAGCAATAGCCTAGAATTTTGAAAGGAAGCTCAAACTTCAATAATTTCTGCATAATGAAGAATCAGACAAAACAATGCAAATTGCCTCCCAGAACCACTTTCAAGGTTCCCAAATACAATTAGCGACCTTGATTAATTTCAATCCAACTAGCCCAAACCCTCAAGTATACTTAGGAGATAAAACAAAGTTATACACACACACGCACACAGGCACACACATATTCCTCCCTCTCTAAAATATGTATGTGTGCCCGGCATGGCACTGCATATCTGTAATCCTAGCAATTTGGGAAGCTGAGCCAGGAGGATTACAAGTTTGAGGTCAACCTCAGAAACTTAGTGAGCCCCT
Organism: Sciurus vulgaris; assembly: GCF_902686455.1. Taxonomy (NCBI): domain Eukaryota; kingdom Metazoa; phylum Chordata; class Mammalia; order Rodentia; family Sciuridae; genus Sciurus; species Sciurus vulgaris. The sequence goes on from NC_136476.1 coordinate 81,473,025, forward strand.
ATCTCAATGTCTCAAAGAAAAATAAAAAGCTGGGGATGTAGCTCAATGGTAGAGCATCCCTCTACCACTATTTCAGTATTACAAAAAAAGAAAGAAAATGAAATATATAAGCCAGGTGCAGTGGTACACACCTGTAATCACAGCAACTAGGGAGGCGGGGGCAGGAAGATTGCAAGTTTGAGGTCAGCCTGGAACCTGAAATAAGCAAGACACTCTCAAAAAAAAAAGGGGGGGGGGCTAAGGATGTTAATTAATGGTACATCACCCCTGGGTTAAACCATCGGTACCAAAAATAAAAGAAAAAATATGAGCCAGGTGCAGTGGAGCACGCCTATAATCCCAGCAGCTCGGGAGGCCGAGGAAGGAAGATCTCGAGTTCAAAGCCAGTCTCAGCAAAAGTGAGGTGAAGCAACTCAGTGAGACCCTGTGTCTAAATGAAATACAAAAATCAGGGCTGGGGATGTGACTCAGTGGTCAAGCGTACAGGACTTCAATTCCCAGTACCAAAAAAAAAAATATAAAATGTGTGTGTATGTACTGAGGAAGAATAAAACAGTCCTGAGACATCTATATGTATATATAGAGAGAATCTCAGCACCATTATGTTTTAATCCTCCCGAACACATTACTATGGAATCAACATTAAGCTCAAACTCTTACCTTTCTATACCTATGATCTTAGAACCTGTGAGTGACATTTTTATAATCACTGAGGCATTTTTGAAACCCTAAATCTAGAATAACAATATCAACAACTCCATTCAATTATACTTCTATTTTTTTTTTTTTTTTTGCAGGGGGTGGAGGTAGTGGGTGGGGGGAACCAGGGATTGAACTCAGGGGCACCTGACCACTCAGCCATATTCCCAGTCCTATTTTGATTTTATTTAGAGGCAGGGTCTCACTGAGTTGCTTAGTGCCTTGTTTTTGTTGAAGCTGGCTTTGAATTTGAGATCCTCCTGTCAGCCTCCTGAGTGAATGGCATTTCAGGCGTGCGACACCATGCCCGGTCGTACTTCTATGTTTAAAGGGACAAAAATTGTTTTGCTTACCTTGCCATCAAATTTGGAATATTCATTAAAGGGATTATTCAGCTGCAAAGGACACTGCTCCAGGCGTACAGATAATATGGACTGCTTTCCAGAACTTGGAGGCTTCTCTTTGAGTGATTTTTTTTCAAACAGTGACTTTAATTCCTGGGCTGTGATACAAGAGAAAGACAAAAACATCCTTGTGATTACACACAGAGAAACAGCCTGTCCGTCTTCCCTACAAAGTCTTCCTTAGAATCTCACGTTCTAGTCTGATGTATGCAGAAAGCCTCACATATACTTCCAAGTTTAGACACAGAAAAGATAGAACACTGAAAACATGCAGGCCAGGACTATCAATTTAGAAGGCCTAGGGTTTAAGGAAGAGGGTTGAGTCAGACAAAGCAAGAGAACAGTCATTCCATAAGAAAGCATTCACAGCTAGTACACAGCTTTGTCCTGGTTTTACCACCAAGAGGAAACTATGTGATCTGGACAATTCACTAAACGTCTCCAGGTTTGTCAAACTAGATAATCCTGAAGATCTCTCCTGGCTCTAATGCTATGTGATCTTAGAATTCTAGTTCTTCAAGGTAAGATCCACATCTTAACCTTTAAAATGACACCCAGCACAAAATCTGGCTGACAAAAATGAAGAAAAGAGAGAAAGGATATTTGCAATTAGCATTTATCGTGCAAGCCAATGTATCTCATTAATTCTCATAACAAGCCCATGAAGTAGATCCTTGCACTATGTCAATTTTGTCAAAGTGGAGACAAACTTAGAATACTTTGATGAGCCCTGGGCCACACAGCTAGTAAGTAGCAGAGCTGGAATTTGCATTCAACTGAAGCTCTGTATCAACTAAGCACTACAGAACAAAGCATACCCTCAATAAATTTTGTTGCATGAATGAAAGAATAATGATTGAAGAAATTATTATTAAATCAGAATTTTCAGCTCTTATTCATTAGTGAATCAAGACTAGTCACTTCTGTATCTACTCTAGCATCATTTAATTTTCTGAAGTAATCTGAATATTGATCAAGGTGGTAGTTAGCAAGCACATGGAGATTGTTGTACTTTCACATTTTGTCTATATTAGAAACTGTCAATACTTAATTAATTATAAATCAATTAATTAATTAATTATTACAGTACTGGGAATTGAACCTAGGGGCACTCTATCACTAAGCTACAACCTCATTCCTTTCTGTTTTGAGACAGGGTCTTATAAGTTTCCAAGACTGGTCTTGAACGTGAGATCCTCTGGCACAGTCTCCTGAATTGCTGAGTTTATAGGCCTGTGCCACGGCTCCTGGATACTTTTTTTCAATAAAGCAATCTGAGATCTTCAAATCTGCAATGAACAGGTTCAACCATATTCCACTCTTGAGCATAATCAAAGTAAAGCAAGAGAGAGCAACACAACTCTGAAATAGTCAAAACTTTTTAAATTATGTAACTAATCTTCCCTTTTAACAGATAGTAGAGGAAAATTTATCAAATGACTCACTATAGATATAAGCAACAAATCAGAAGAAAATGTTTATATAGAAGAAACATTTCAAGACCCTCAGTGGTTACCTGAACTTACTAAGGTACATATAGTACCAGACCCTATCAATAATCATGCACCACATAACATTTCCAGTCAACAACATGTACAATGATGGTTCCATAAGACTGTATCACCTAGCAACATAGCCATCTTAGTTTAGGTAACTACATTCTATAATGTTCACCCAAGAACAAAATGGTCTAACAACAACTCTCTCAGAATATACCTCAGACAGTTAAGCAACATATAACTGTACTGTTTTTCCCCATAAACACATACCTCTGATAAAGTTTAATTTTAAATTAGGCATGGTAGGACTAACCACAATTAACTAATGATAAAACAACTTTAACAATGTCCTTTAATAAATTATTTAAAATGTGAATTATTTCTAGAATTTTCCATTTAATATTTTCAGACCAAGGTTACCACTGGTAACTGAAGCCATGGAAAGCAAAACTGTGGATAAGGAGGGACTACTATAAATCTTTTTAAAAATATGATTCAATTTTAAATTCTGAATATATAAGCACAATTAGTACATTAAATACATATCTGAAAAGGTTTTAGATCATAAGTAGATTAAAGTGATATTTTAAATATTGAAAGTACTTCTCTACCTGTCAACTAATAACAATTTACACCTACACTTGAGAAAACAAAAATGATCCTTTATTATTTATTATTACACCTACAATGGGCAGGAACAATGATATGTGTGGTCTCACCTTCGTGCTCACAGAACCAAGGATACTGGCTCCATGAGGAAACTGAGGAACAGAAAACATAAGGAACTTAGGGAAGGGACACAACCTTTGTCAGGAGCCGGTTAGATGTAAGGTGATGCTATACAAACTCTTCCATTCTCAGACTAATTCAGAGGGACTGCTCTCCTCAGCCTCCGACACAGCCTCACCCTTTCTCCCTTGCAAACAGCCAAAGAGAACTTTCGCTTGCTCCCGCCTGGCCTCCTTCTGCCTCTGCCACTATTACCACGGGCGAACTGCCTGTGCCTCTCTCTCAAGCCAGCCCCTCCCCAGGACACTTCTGCCAACCCAAAGACATCACTCCAGCAATTCTCTCCTATCTCTATTCCACTGTCAATTTGTCCTCTTACTGGTTTAGTCACATGACCACACAAAAATACTGGAAGCACTGCTGCTCATGAAAAAACAAATCCTGGCGGGCGTGCAGCTCGGGAGTAGAGCACTTGCCTAGCATGAGCCAGGCCCTGAATTCAATTCCCAGCACCACAAACACAAAAACACCCTCCTCCATCCCCAGCTCCCCCACTTCCAGTTAATACCCTCTTTTTCTCACAGCGGTGGTCTATATTCCTGCTACACAGTCCCTCTCAGCCCATTCACTCGATCCACTCCACTCAGGTGTTCAGGCCATGCCACTCCACCACAGCAGCTTTCATGGAGGTCACCAATAATCCCCTTGTTGCAAAATCTATCAATCAATTTTTATTCCCCATCTCACCAGATCTCTTGGCAGCATTTGTCGCTGTTCCCCACTCCTTCCTTTTTAAACCCTTTCCTCACTTGCTTCCCAGGACTCCAAATGGCTTTCTCAGGCTGCTCCTCCCAGTCCTCTTGCTGATTCCTTCCTGGCCCCCTGGATCACTAACATTCTCCAGGGCTCCGTGCCTGGTCTCTTCTCTCTACATTCACAACCAGAGTGATCTTCTTCAACCTTGTGTTTTTAAATACCATATACAAGAGGGAAACTAAATTGTAGTAATGTAAATTAGAATAATGGTTGCCTCTGGGGAATACTGATTATAAAAGGGCACCAGGGAACTTTGTGAGACAAGAGAATTGCTCTATACTGATTAGGATGCTACTCACATAGGTGTACATGTTTGTTGACAGTCATTGAACTATGTATTTGTACATATCTGTATTTACATATCTGTACACATATGTAAAGCACATATGTAAAGCATACCTTAAAAAAGGAATGCTGGTGACTTCACAAATGATTATTTCTGGCCCTATACACTCCCTAAAATTACACACTCACATATGCAGCTTTCTCCTTCACACCTCCACTTGAGTGTCCACTAGGAATCTCAACTTTACATGTCCATAACCAAACTTTCAATCTTCTTCCAAACCTATCCCTCCCACAATCTTCCCTTTCTCAGTAGAGGGCAATTCAATCCTGTTAGGCCAAAAACATGGGAGTTGTTCTGCCTTCTTTCTCATAGCCCACGTCCTACCCATCAGCAGATTCTTCAAAAGACAGTGCCACTTCTACAGCTACTAAAGCAGAATTATAGCATTCACCTTCGCACTGGCCGTTCTGTCTCTGCCCTTGTCCCCTCAGGTGTTCCCCATCTCTTCCCCACATGTCACAATTTAAGTCTCTTCAAATAAAGGCTACATTAGCCGAAATGTAGACTGTCTAGCATGTGCAAGGCCCTGGGTTCAACCTCCAGTATCACAAAACAAAAAAGCTACAAACTTCAGAATTTTTTTTAAAAAACTGACAAATTTGACCATATAATAAAAAACTTTAGTATGAGAAAAAAAAAATAGTTAAAAGAAAAATTATAATCTAGAAAAGAATAAAGATTAAATTCCTAATATATAGATTCTTAAAGTAGAGAAGACACTAACCAACATCCCTATAGAAAAATAAACAAGAAATAAGAAATGTCCACAAAAAGAGAAATGCAAATGGCTCTTAACCCACTAACACTTAAGTTTTCAGGGGTTGTGGCTCAGGGGCAGAGCGCCTGCCTAGCACGTGTGAGGCACTGGGTTCCATCCTCAGCACCACATAAAAATAAATAAATAAAAGTCTTGTGTTCATCTACAACGAAAAAATTTTAAACTTTTTAAAAAGACTCAGGTTTTTAATTCAATATAGGATGATGAGACATACTAAGTTAAACAAATGGAAAGATACTTAACCACATTGATAATTTAAAATACGCAAATTAAAACTATACTGAAATATCATTTCATATCTATCAGATTGGCACAAATCTAAAAGTTTGAGGCTATGAAGAAACAGACACTATATACAAATAGAAATGCAAAATAGCAAAAGTCCTATGAAAGGGAATTTGGCAATATCAAGAAATAAAAAACACATCTACACTTACCCTTGACCCAATAATATTACTAGAATTCTAATCTTAGATATCATTGGCAAAACAAAACAAATATGCACAAGGCTATCCACTGTAGTACTCTTTGCAAAAGTCCGAAATAATCAAATATCCCTCACAACAGGGACCAGCTGACTAAACTATAATATTTCCATATCATGTAATGCTATGCAGCTACAAATGGAATAAAGGTGATCTCTAGAAACTGCTCCAGAGTAATCCTTAGGATGTGCTGCTAAGTGATAAAACATTGTAGCACAATGTGTGTACAGTATGCTACCTTTAACTAAAGAGGGGGATATGAATATAAATATTTTATATGTAATTTTAAGTGGACAAAAAACTGATAACCTTTTTAAAATAGCTGTCTATAAGAAGAGTGGAGGAAATAGAAAGTGAAATCAGATTGTTCTGAATTTACTTTGTTTTATGTTTGGTTTTTATGTTTTGATTGTTTGTTTGTTTGTTGTTTCCAGGGATTGAACATGGGGTGCTCGACCATTGAGCCACATCCCCGGCCCTTTTTATGTTTGTTTGTTTTTTTAAATTTGAGACAAGGTCTCATTAAGTTGCTTGGAGCCTGGTTAAGTTGCTGAGGCCAACTTTTTGAACTTGCGAACCTCTAGCCTCAGCCTCCCAAGTCACTGGGATTATAGGCATGTGCCACTGTGCCCATCTGTTTTATGTTTTTTACTTTGGAATCAGGTAAATGTCACATATAATTATAAAAGAAAATTCAATTAGAAGTACAATCTCTAAAAACAAAAGCAAAATTAAGTAAATGAACCTAAGTGTAATATTGAGCTAGCAGTTTAACTATAAAGGGAGGTATTATATTAAGTAACTTTATCACGAGGCAATTTGACTATACGTTCCCCAATACAATATATCCAAAGGAACAAAACAAAACCCCTTAAAATATTCTTAGTAATCATATTATTGGTAATAATGTGATATTTCTATTCTGGAACCAAGATTTTCAGTTTAAGAGGAAAGATACAGAAACATACAATCAAAAAAGTAAATATTCTATGATCATAAATTTGCATTGGAATTACCAGAATCAACTCACAATATATTTGCTCTTTAAATGTTTTCTGAGATCTGCCCATTAAAAAGGGTTACAAGGAAAAAACTAACCCAGTAAGAATTTCTCGAGTTTAGGCTGTAGTCTCTGAAAACCATTTATCACTAAAAAGAATCGAAACTCCTTGGATGAATGGTTGATTCCAAATTCAGGGAAGGAAAGGTGTAGAATGAGCTTCGAAGAGTTTGTCATACAGTAAAGCAAAGAAGCTATGAAAGATTATTATTGTTGTTAAACAAAACCTAGAGGCCAATATGAAGAGACTCATTATACAAAGGGATTAGCATCAGAGAGAATAATAAATGTGGGCCTGGGGTTGTAGCTCAGTGGTGGAGCACTTGCCTTGCATGTGTGGGGCACTGGGTTTGAGTCTCAGCACTACATGTAAATACACAAATAAAATAAAAGGTCCATCAACATTTAAAAAAAAATTTTTTTTTAAGAATAACAAGTGTAATGAACTGAAAAATACCAAGTATGCTTTAAAAACCCTTGAGTTCATAATGATACAAAGAGGAAAAAAAAACTTCATTGGTCATTTATATAGGATGCTAGGGAATAAACTGATAATCCCAAAAACCTAATTCAACAAAGGGAAAGAATAGAGGAAATGGCATAATGAACCCCCACAACCATTACCCAGCTTCAAAAATTATCAACATAGAGCTGCTTGTTTCATTTATTCATTCTACTAAGTGCCCCTCCTTGAATATTTTAAGCAAATCCCAGTTCTCATATAATTTTATACCTAAGTACTTTTGTATTTTTTTAATTTAAAAAAAATTTTTTTTGAATTGTAGGTGAACACAGTACCTTTATTTTATTTATTTATATATGGTGCTAAGGATCGAACCCAGTGCCTCACACATGCTAGGCGAGCACTCTACCACTGGGCCACAACCCCAGCCCCTGTATTTTTAATATACAACAAAACTGTAATGCCACTCACTACTCTCCACAGACAGCGAAGGCGGGAGAAATGGTGAGAATCCCTTCCCCCCAGGTGAAGGTACTGAGCCCTTCAAGGGCAAACTGTACTTCTCCAAGTTCTCCTCAAAATAAGATTTTTCAAAATAAGCTTCCTGTTATTTACAAGCGGAAAAAACTAACCAATATAAATGGCTGAAAGTATCCAACAAATACACAATTGGAAAAATAGCCTAGAAATTTAATCATCATCACATTTAAGAGAAAGCACATACTATGATGATCAGGAAGATGAGAATAGATATTAGAATTAGTACGGGTTCGGTGAGTGGCTGAATTCAAAACATAATAACAATAGATTTCTTTTATTCTTTATTATTTGTGTGTGTGTGCAATGCTGGGGACAGGACACAGGGTCTTATATGTGGTAAGCAAGTGCCGTACCACGGAACTATACTCCCAGTCAAAGCAACAGATTTCTTTACAGAAAACCAGTAAGAAAATTACAGGTAAGTGGCTACTTGCAATAGTAATGTAAAACATTCAGAAATCACATTAATAAGAAATATATAAAAGTGTAGGATCTATATACAGAGACAACTATAAAGCTTTATGTCTGTGTACACAGAACATATACAGGATAAGAATACTGTTAAAAATATATTACCCACATATATAAACGACACCTAGAATAAGTACATCAAAATATTAAAAACAGTTATCTCTGGATGTGAGATTACTGAGAGTTTGTTATAATTTTTATATTTTTTTTCAGATTTTCAGCAATAATTGTTTTTTAATATAGAGCGTTTGACAACTTCCCTGAACCCTAGTCATAGATGACAGAGAAGGAACGAAACAAGGAAACACTAAAGACTCCTCAACATCAAAGCTTCCACCTAGGATCTGGGAGGGAGAGGAGCAGAGTAGAAAGACTAAAGACTTTGGGTCAGACTGGCCAGGAGAAAAATTAAGGCTTTGCCACTTAGCCAACTGCTTGAGAGTAAGTAACTTGGGAAAGTTGTTGAGCCTCTGAACTCCAGTTTTCTCACCTGTAAAACAGATATATTAACATCTAATCTGCTGGATTTGCATAAAGAGGAAACATATGGCTAGCATATTCTATACCCCAGAGGTGGTTACCCATCAGAATTACTGGGGAGCTTTTGAAAAAGACAGATGTATGGGCCTCACTCCTTATCTAATGAATCAGGAATTCTACAGGTAAAGCCTAGAAATGTACACGGAATGTCATTATAATATACACTTAGGGATGCATTTCTGATTTTTATACAACCAGAGTATTTAAGAATCATTAAGAAACCAGTAAAGAATGTTATATAAACAAAACTTCAGGAATACTTATAAATAATTGATATAAGCTACCCTGTTGTTTTGAGTTATATTGCACTTCATTTGTAAAAAGCCTCATCTTAAAATTAGTCTTTGAATTTCTTAAGGATTGGACAATGTCTTCCTCTAAGCACCTAGCACACAACTACTAGACATACAGGAGTTATGGAAGAAATATTTAACAAATGACTCAGTGAATAAGGGTGGATAACTAGTTATATAAAGACTAAAATGCCAGTTTTCTTCTCAATATCTTTTTATTTGGTATGGTCCTGGGGATGGAACCCAGGGCTCCGTGAATGCTAGCAGACACTCTATCATTGAGCTACAGCCTTGGCCCTCCAACATCATTTTAAAACAATAAAACTAAAAATACTAGAATCCTAATGTGAAATAATTTCTAACAAAGCAGACTTGTCATGGAACCATCTTCTTATTTATCCATGCAATATTAGTTACGGGAAGACTGAGAGAATCTAAAGTATTGCATTTATCATATGGTTTTATGGCATACGGCTCAGTAAGCTCACAAAGAACTTCACAGAATTGGACTGGAGAGGCAGATCAGTGGTAGAGTACTTGCCTAGCATGTGTGCAGCCCTGGATTCAATTATCAGCACTGGTGGGGGGGGACCCAGATTATGGACCAGAGGGCCTCTAGAGTCTAACTCTTCTATGAGAAGGCTGCATTTACACTATGTCTAAAGAATGAACTGGATTTACATGGAATAATAGAAGAACATCATTCCACAGGAGTGTATCATGTTTATAATGTTGATTCTTCTACTTGAGAATGAAATAAAATAAAGATTAGAAAACATGAAAGGACTATAATAGAACATAAATAGTTGAAAAAGAATATGGGAATGAATAAATAATGACTTATGGAAAATTCCCAAGGCAGCTCAAAAGATTTAGACATGGCATTTCTTGCCAAAAGAGAGCGCGTGTTTGAGAGATGTATAGACAGAATGACTGCTCAGTTAACTGCTGACTCTACTTTCCTAGCATGCTTCAGGGTAACCAGAGTGCCAAGCAGAGGATGGAGCCCAGCCTCAGAATTAAAGACATTCATTGGTGTTAGGCAAGTGCTCTGCCATGGAGCTACATCCCCAGTCCTAAAACATTCCTTAGTGCATTGATGACGTTCCCTCTAACCATCAGGAACAACTGCAAGGCAGGCTGCTGGTCTGGTCAGAATCAGGGTCAACATTTCAAAGAATGGACAGGCACAGTAAATAACTTTTCCAGAAATATGGTCACAGGGTCAATTATTGAAACCTGTGAGAGACAGAAAAGAAAGGAAAAGAAACTGAGGGAGAGTTAAGTATAAAATGGACAGTGTGGTAACAAATGAATGCAACAGGGGACTACCCATTTCTCCAGCACATTCTGTGAAACAGTGAATCAGATAAGGTGGATTCAAGAGCTGGGGTGTATTCAAGGGCTGGGGTGTAGCTCAGTAGCAAAGTGTTTGCCTAGCACGTGTGCTGTCCCGAGTTCAAAACCCAGTACTGTCCTAAAAAGAAACACAAAAGATAAGGTGGATTCAATTTTAAGGAAAAAGTGAAGGAGGAGCAAACAAAAATCCTCTTCTTTATTAAATGCATCAAACTTTATGCTGAATGATTTATTTCTTACATTGTAAAAGGGATGCTGCACTTATATTTGAAGTATTCTACCCTATCTTTGATATGTTTATAATTTTTAAGATATAAAAGTGAAGAAGGCAAACAAAGGGTATCTGGGAAGATGAAGTAGCTTAGATAAACTGGCTCTGTATTAGTTGATTAAGAGGAGATTAATAGGAACTCCATTAAGATATATAGAAAATCTGAACAAAGTGGACAAGATGAATCATAAAAAGTGTTTTCTGTTTGTGTTAAATACAACAAAGAGTATTAAATGGATCAACAGAAGAGGCCAGTCTAGTAAGATGTTTAAAGTATTGAGAGTAAAACTAAAGACAGAGTCAAGAACTACGGAAAGACAGAACAGAAGAAAAACAAGGGAATGATATTTCTGATTCTACATAGTCATCATTCAGAAGGAGTCATTAAGAAAACCATATCTAGGAAGCACACTGAAGTCTACAATCAAAGAAGAAAGTAAGAAGCACTTACAATGTGGTTTAGCACCAAAATGCTGGCCTTCCTATGAGGACAGAGTTGGATACAAAACATGGCACTATCATGTATAACTTTAGCAAGTTAACTGAATTTCTTCAATTCTTTCTCTCAGCTGTAAATAATAGCAACTACCCATAGATTGCAAGATCATTGCATTAGAGGTAATGCCTGCCAAATACATAGTACAGCACTACGTAGGTACTGCTGTTAATATAGTAATCGTTAATGTTGTTGGTCTTAATTGTGTAGCAATGGAGGTAGTCAACAAAGATTCATTACACACTGCAGACATTTGTTTTAAAGGAGGAAAAAAGAAGAAACCTGACAAACGTAGTATATCCATCATAAAATATTTTAATAGCATTTTACTTTTGAAATTGTGTTTTAAAGTCTTCTTGTTGAGATGGAAGCTTCGAAAATGCATAACTATGGCCAGCCTTTAAATAGATAGCATACGAACACAACAGAAATTTTTTTTTAAAGATAATAACATATATGCAAAAAAGATTGTTATTAGGGCCATTAATGAGGCAAGGAAAAGTCTAGGTTGGAATTTTAAAGAGGAATCTATAACCCAGAGAATCACCTAAAAAATTACAGACTAATCCTCAGCCCTATAAGCACAGTACTGGCATGACATTTTCTACAAAATGTCCCCTGCACACATCTATCCTTATAACCCAGATTGAAACTGGCCAAAAAAGGGAAGACCTAAAGAATTTACACAGCTTCCAAGGGCCAAGGCATAAGCAAAAGAGCTCAAAGTTCAAAACACTGGATGTATCTGCCCAGAGGATTTAAAAGGATGAATTAAAGTATAAGTTCTTATATAATAATATAAACTAAATATAGAAATCTCAAATTAAAAATTAAAATTATTTCCATTTACCTGATTGCTTAGAATTTCTTTCTTTCCACTGAATATTTTTGCATTTGATCTGGTTTTGTCTCTCTTTTCGAAGTCGTTCTAATCTTTGAGCTTGAAAAGAAATATTATAACTATAAGTTTGTCAATGAAAGTTTACTATAAACAAAGACATAATTAACTACCTTTATATGAATAAAGATGTTTTATATTGCATATGTAGGGAAAAAGTCATAAAATTTTAAAGGTGGCACCCTGAAAAGCAAATACCAACAAAAACATGAAAATATTCTTGATTTATAATTGAAATTAGAGGATATAAAACATTAATAGAGATCATAAAGATAGTATTAACATGGAAGAGAATAATAAAATGTGAAAACTTCTGTGATTAATATGACATTTCATTATATAAATCATTAATAACGGTCTTAAAGGAATTTTAATGCACAAATGAACTGAAGTGAATATTACATTACAGGAATAAAATTACTGTTATGAATTACTCTACCCGTTTCAAAAATTAAAGATAAATGAACTCAGACTAGACTATTAAAGTTTTAAATATAAAATCCTTTATCTAAAAATCATGAAAATTATAAAATGTCAAAGCTATATAAATTAGCATAGCTTTTCTTCAGTGGGCTGAAACAGTTTATAGGTAGTAAAATAAATGATTTGTATCTTTGTAACATTAGTCAAATCTTAAAAAGAACAATTTTTCTTTTAAAAAAATTTAAGATATGTTAAGAGAATTAAAAAGTAAATTCTTTGGTCATTAGGACAACCAATAATCTGAATTAATTATTAGTATCCAGGTGCTACATAAAGAAATTCCAACAACACCAAGTTACCTAAAATTATGCACTTGTGATTATACTACCACTGGCTGATCAATCTTCAAAAAATGGCAACTGAGCTTTTAAAGAAATACCATCCAGCATCTACTGACTGCTGCACAGAGGTAACAATGAAAGGAAAGTCACAATTGATGCCCTCTCTTAAAACTCATCTTCTCTTGATAATCTTCAACATCCTATTCTGGCACATTGTTAATAGAAAATAAATAAAATAAACTTCTTTTTCAACCTCCTTCAAGGTAGGAAATCATATAATCCTGCCTTAGCATTGTGGCAGAGAAACACCAAAAATAATCTTGCCAGAAACATAAAACTACTCTGGCAAAAACATTCTAACAATATCTAACCAAATTCCACTGAAGAAAAATACATTTGGTTGCAATTAATAAACGCAAAGGGTACAGCCAAAGTAATATAATCATAAAGTTCTTAATTTAGTACTATTCTCCTACTGAAATCTATTCAACCTGTCATGTGAGATATCATCTCAATAATTTGCAAGAAGTCAGTTTCAACTAGAGAACTAAGAATCAACAATTCTAAATTATATTCAAATCTTCACTCATCGTATTTTGATAAAAGTTCCTTTGGGTATGGGAAAATACTATTAATGATTTTCATCATAAAATCAAATTATTCTTTTCAGTCTCACAGATGCTGAATTCTGAACCAAAACCTTAATGTGCCTTTCATTATAACTGTATCTGGATCTACCTATAATACTCCTTTATGTAACATTTTATATCTGGACCATGAAAATACATACATAAAATAATTTCTGTGTTGTAGTACAGCTCCTGCTATAATTCCAGGGCATGAGCAGGTTACTGTTGCTGATTTGGAGATTGTATTTTCTAATGATCTAAAAAGTAATAGTTACCTCTTAGAATATCCTGTTATTTCAGAACTACAATATATATTCTAAATAATTATCTAAGTAAAGGCCTTGGTTCATCACGTTCCCTGTGAAAGGGCATCAAAAATTTCAAACTGGAAAATGGGCAATGAAAATTTTTTAAAAAGATAACAACTAAATATATACACGAAAGTTGAGTTTTCAAACCACAAAGATCAAAGTTAGTGGTTCATGAAGGTAAAGTATCAAAAACAGAGGCACCTTTTCTAATCTCACACCCAAAGTGGGAATTATTATTAAGATCAATCCTAACAAATAATGAGCTGTCTCCCCGCTACACACCCCATCCCTCCACACCCTCCCCAATAACTTCTCCAGGGACAAAAAACTGTCTAGAGGCGTACCTTGCACTTCTTGGCTAGTCAGCTGTCTGTGTTTAAGGTTCTTTATTTTATCAACCTAAAATCTGCCTCCAGGGAATCTATCTACTGGGACTAATGTTGCTCTGAAAAGACACTCAGAACAGGTCTAGTTCCATTTCTGCATGACGACTTTTTAGAAAATAACATTCAGCATGTCTCTCCTACCCAATTTCCACCTATACCTCTCTTCTGTCTCCTTCCTTCCAGAGGACCTCTCCATTCATACTCACAGAGATTGGAGATGTTACTTAAGACTCGTTCTTAGTCTGATACATGGGTGTTCCCCTTACACAAAAACTTCCCCATTCCAACATTATGCATTATTCCATAGAACCATCCGCTGATTTAAAGCTCAGAAGACATGACTAGAAAATTAAGGTTTACCTGTGTTTGAGCGTCTTCTAATACCAAAGTCCCAACTTGAGGTAATATCGACTGACTGGGCATATACATAGCCCGGAGTCTCGCCATTGCTTCCCTGAATTTCTGACCCACTGTCTCCAGGCATTGAAGGAGGATGAATCTTCTCCAGGTCAACATCATGATCAATGAGAACCATTTCACACATTCCCGTGTCATCACTGGTCACATGTGACTGTCGAATATGAGCTAGAATGATAGTTGGATTGTCCAAGAAGGCCATCCTTTCTGTGGGCCAATTTCCTTAAAAGGCTATTTTCTCCTCTTCATATTGTTTCACGAGCTCACCTACCTAGAAACATGATGTACACAGCAATATTTAAGAATAAGGCAGAAAACAACTGAATCATTTTTCAAACAAATTCAATGTGGTAAAATGCTACCTTGAAAATCAACATTTATCCCTGTACCTAGGAGCTTAAAAAAAGGATTAAGTCTAAGCTAAAAGGAAATCCTTATAAGCACTAGGGGCTATGGCTCTGGTCAATGAAATCTCTCCATGGTATCAGAGGAAGACTTGCTCTCTAGAAAAACAAATAATAGTAACCTCTTAGGCTACTTAAAGCACATAACTACTGCTGAAACAATACATTCAAAAGTCTTTCTCTTTCCCTTCCCTCTGAAGCAGTTTTCTTATTATTTTATAAGGAACAAGTTGTATTTTCCTCAAATGATGTACTAAAGTATGAAACTTATTTCATCAGTTTACATTTCCCCCTTGTCATCTGGTTGTGAAGTGTTTAAAAGAACACAGGTAAAACTTTCAGAGTTACTAGGGATTTTACAAAGGTGTACCACCAAAGTAATTTTGTTCAATAAACATATTTTCCTTTCTTTTAAGATAGTACTATGCTTTTAAAATAAAACTTATTAATCAAAACTGCCTTGCTATGAGATTAATTTCTTATTTTAGAAACTAATTATAAGAACTGCTTCCTCAATCCTGTTAAAATTATAATGATGTTTATTCTAAGAATGTAGATGTTGCCGCCTCAGTTAAATGGAAATACGCCACAAAACAGAACAGAATCATTGTTCCTGTGAGAAATGAAGTCCTAGAGACCCACTGGGTTCAAATCCTGGTCCTATCACTTGCTGGCAACGTGATCTTGATCAAAACACTTAACATCTTTGAGCCTCCTTTTGTTCTTCATTTATAAAATTGAGGTTCCAGGGATGAGAGGATATACAAGCAGTAATGCAGAAAAGTGCTCAAGAGTGAGAGTACATAATTAAGCAAACACAGGCTATTGCTGATGGCAAAAAGTACTACGAAGTTCAGTCTTAATTCCTGTTTAAGGTTGTCATAAATATATCGATGTTTCATCCATCTTTAATAAGTTCATGGACCATAAAAGAAGTCTGTGGTTCTTTTGTGATAGAGGACACCACAGGTTACTTGGGTCACCTCCTTGCTCTTTCAAAATCATTTTGATTTTGAAGTACAAGGAATGCGAAAACTGGACAGAATATGTTCCTAGGAACCATCCTATGAAGATTTTTATTTTTAGAAATACCTGTAACTGAGGCTGGGGCAGTAGCTCAGCAACAGAATGCTTGCCTTGTATACACAAGGCCCTGAGTTCAATTCCCAGTACTGCAAAAATAGAGAGAAGAGAAATACCTATAACACTAGGTTTTCTTCTCATTTGTTTCTTCTAGAAACAGAGGGTAATCTATTTAACAAATCATTACAGCTGAGGTTTTCAAAAATTTTGTCCAGTAGCACGTCATTCTACTGCTATCACCTAGTAAGTCTTAAAGACACTGAGACTAAAGGATGTTTAACTGAGAAACACTAAATTAAGTAAATTACACTAAATTAAGGAAATTCACTTTTCCTCTAAATATATTCATTAACTACTTATTTTACAATCAAGCTAAGGGGAAATGCCTGAATCAAAAGTTTATGCCCTAATAGAAACCTAATCAAAAAGTTTATACCCTAATATAGACCTACTACATTTCTAATATTAATCTTTTAAGTACCAAATTTCTGAAATATTTCATCTCAGAACATTAATGCACTATTTTAAGTATACCAGTCAAAAATTACAAAACTAAAAGGGAGCATTTAGATTTCACTTGTAAAAATAAGAACATTTTCTATAACCATGAGGAGATATATACACCCATAAATGAGTATTTTTCATGGCATCACAGATTGCCAAAGCTGCGAACATCCTCCTGTAGCAACCACAATAAACTGTCTTCCCTCTGTGAAAGCATGGCAACTGGTTGCTAGCAGGACAGGTGCTTTCACCTTTGTCCTGAATAGTTCTCTCCCACAAAAACAAGGACTTCACTAAAAAGCCACGCATTCAATGGGTGTTCTGGCACCAAAAAGACAAATGGCAAAGGGCAATGAGAAAGTACACTGAAGTAGTCTCAATAAAATATTTTTTAGCAAAATGAATCTGCTTCATCCCAGCTTACAAAGGATAGAAGAATAGGCAAACACCTCTCTGAAGGACACACCAGCTCCCCATCTTTAGCCTTACATAAGAGGACTCAAAATACCCCAAGATCAGCAGAGATCGCTTCTATTAACCCCTATGACTTCATACACTGAGGAATCTGTATGATTCACTCAATAATTATTTCTTCCATACCAGTGCTGATAGAGGACGCCCACAGGATGGCCCTGGGAAATGTGCTACTGTGTATGTCACTTTCCACCTCCTGTTTTGTGCTCTTGAAGACTTAAGACTATAAGTTCCACAAGGACAGGGGCCATCACACCACATCCCTTCTGACAAAGGATGTTTACACATGGCAGGAATTCAATACATGTTGCTGTCCAACTTCCAACAACTATCCAATTTTGTTGTAGAGATAAGTCATATATGAGCATGTCAGGTTTAAGTGTGATTATAAAGAAAGGATTGCCTTTTTTTTTATTAATACAGATACAAGAGCTTCTCTTCAATGTGCCCTTCAAAATTGTCACCTTGAGACATTATCAACTTATTCCAACAACACTGCTTTTCAGAACCAAAAGAATATTTTTTTAAATCTCCTTAAGGGCAGCTAAGTATCATTTGAAGGTATACTTGAGTTCTAAGACAAAGACATTCAGAATACAAATGAAACAACTCATTTTCTCTGTTCAGTTCTATAAAGAGCACAATTATTTTTTAAAAGACTAATATTGGCAGGAATTCAGAGAAATGGGCACTCATGCACTATAGAAACAAGTGAAAATTGGGACATTTAAGACAGTAATTTGGTAATGTTTATCAAAATGAAAAATGTGAATACCCTTTGAGCAATCCTACCTATAGGATTTATTCTAAGAAAATGTGCAAAAATATTTCTCAGAATTGTTTAGAATATGTAATGAAAATCTAAACATCCATTAATAGTACAAATATATACACAGAATACTTACAGTGATTAAAAACATAACAGAGGATGGTTAAACAAAATGTGATATATAACGTAGGATTGAATATTAAAAATGCAAGAAATTGTGACACATGCTTCAACGTGGATGAACCTTAAGAACATTATGCTACATAAAGTAAGGACAAGCACTTCCATGGTGTATGTACCTTACACCATGAGACAAATCACGTCCAGATCGAGGAGATGGGCTCCCCTGAGATGCCCTACACCTTCTTTCTTCCTTTTTTTTTTTTTTTTGCAGTGCCGCGGATGGAATCCAAGGGCTCACTACACTACCACTGAGCGACACCCCAGCCTCTTTCTCCCACATTTTAAATCCAGCTTCATTAAAGTATAAAGTTTTGTTTTACTGAAAATGGAAGCAGTAGGGACATCCATGCAGAATGGGAGGACAGTAAGAGATGTTAAATGACACAGTCATTTTTAATGTACTGGGTTGGGTCTCCTTATAAAAAGCAACATTCAATGAATATTTGCTAACTTCCTACTATGTGCTGATGGTGGTTCCAGCTACAGTTTGGAAACCATTACCATTTTACACTTCCATTTATGTTTCAGTCACAATTTGGATACTGTTACCACTTTATGCTTCCATTTGAATGTGCAACCCTACCTGAGGTAACTTGGAACATGCCCTAGATATGAGAATAATTTTAGTACATTTTTTTTTTCTGAGCTGGTTTTGAACCCAGGACCTTGCACATACTAGCCTAGTGCTCTACCGCTGAGCTTCATCTCCAGCTGAATACAATTTTTAATAATAACTTCATGTACACACATGCTCTCAAACTTCATACTGCAATGACTTCTAGAAAACTATAAGGTATAACATGATAAAACACACACACAGAGATGGGAAAAGTGGCAAAGAGGAAATAATTCAGGATAAATTCATATACCAGTGCATGACATAAGATCTTGTACTTTTGCTGCAAGTAAACTGCAGAATGTCAGAAGCAAAAGGCAACTATAACAGCTAATAACTTATTATTCTAAGCCAAGCATGGGCTACACATCTGTAATCCCAGTGTCTTGGAAGGCTCAGACAGAAGGATCACAAATTTGAGACTAGCCTCAGCAATTTAGTGAGGCCCTAAGCGACTTATCAAGACCATCTCAAAATAGAAAATAAAAAGGGCTAAGGATGTGGTTCTGTGGTTAAGTGCCCCTGAGTTCGATCCCCAGTTTAAGAAAAAATAACTAGAACTCTTCTAACCTTGTATATGAATTAATTCATATAACCCTCAAAATAACCCTATTTAGTTACTACTTTTATCCCCATTTTACAAATGAAAAAAAAAAATTAAAACACAGAAAAGGTTAAGAAATTTGCCCAAAGCCAGACAACAGAACTAAGATTCAAATCTAAAGACCTTGGGATCTTAACCACTATAGTACTCAGTCTCTCAAAACAAAGAGGAACACATAATCACAATAAAAATAATTTTTTTAAAAAATCCTATTGTGCTTTTTAGATTCTGAGGCCTAAGAGAAATTCCTCAATTCCTCCCAGGGGTTTCTGTAAAGAACATGAGAGAGCAAATGTGCTCAGCAGTAGACAAGATCCTTAGTTCCTCTCTACCAATGCCACAGTGACTCATGCAACCACAAGTAGTAGTACATGTAATGATTGTTCAAAAAATAAAAATCACAAAATTTTACATATAAATTTTACATATTAGAGGATCATTAACTTTCCTAAAACCATAGAGGATTTATTTTTTTAATATTTTGTTATAGATGGACACAATACCTTTATTTTAATATGGTGCTGAGGATCAAACACAGTGCCTTACACCTGTGAGGCCGGCACTCTTCCACTGAGCTACAACCCCAGACTGAGGGTTTACTTTAAATAACCAGTTAGGTCAGAGTATATTTTTTGTTCATTCACAGTGCTTGGGATTGAACCCAGGGTCTCATGCATGCTCAGCAAGCACTCTAACATTGAGCTACACCCCTACTCCTCTAAACATATTTTTAAAAATCCCTAGTGATTTATGCAACTTTAATTAGAAATCCATACGTGAAATACTTTTTCTCTTTCTTCAAACAATGTACCATCAGCAAATGAGCACTCTCTGTACTCCTTCACTTCCCAAGAACCTAAGACAGGCAGTGGTATGATTTAAAATGCTCAAGTTCAGCCAATGATTAGAAATTCCCCTTCTGAACTATTTTCAAAACACTGCACACTTGCTTCCCTCTGCCAGGCAGACTTCCAGCCCCCTCACCTGCAATATGTGAAAACTTATCTGAATAAGCAACAGCCTGAGGCTTCTAAAGGTCTGCAAACTTCCAATCAAAAATTACTGCTGCCCCATCAATGTGTCATATAAATGTTGGCATGTTAATTGTGTATTTATAAGATTGTTAATGGTTAGTTAATTTACCTCCCACACCATTATTGTACTTGAAATGATTTAATGTCTGCTAGGGGAGTTAACAACATGTAACAGCAGATGCGAGGGGTTTTTTGGGGTTTTTGTTTTTTTTTTTTTTTAACCTTGGCACACTGGTACCCCAACTTCCCACGGTTAGCATTAGGCAAGTTAAAAATGATTCTTGCACAGGAGACCTTAACACCATAAGAAGCACTCACAGATTTATTTCTCACAAGGAATAATAACAAGTAGAAGAGCAAAAACATTTTTATTGTATATAGTTTTCCTTTCATAATAACAAACAGACCCTCTTTTTACTAATATTTCAACTTATTTGAACTAAAGTTCAAAATTCCTACCTCCTGGACTTGGAAAATAGCTTTAGTAACCATTAAAATGCATTTTACTGCATTTAAATCTTTCTTTCCAATTTAACTCTAAATTAAATCCTCATTTATTTTTTCAGATTACCAAAAACTAAGTGGCCCTTTTTTTTTCCTAACTGTTCTGGGAATTAAAATTTTCTCCATGTGAATATGCCTAATTTCATGAAACAGTAAATAGTGAGACAATATATCTGGAGAGTTTATTTTTTCCTTTCACACTTTTAACTCCCTATGATTAAAAGCACTTACTAAATTAAGACAAGATAAAATACATGCTTATATCTTCTCTTGAATGAAAATCCATTCATTAAATATCATCTGAGTGCAAGGCCCTAGGAACCTTACAAAAATATGTAAATTCTGGCTGATCCTACCCAGGCTGACAGGCTCAGCAGAGTCAGTAACAGAAGGTACACCTACCTCCAAATGAGACACTAAGTATGTTTTCGAAGAGAGGCAAAAGGAAAGATGATGATGACATCTTAAGGCTTTCCTGGTTATCCACAAGGAAAATAAAAACATACAATATTTACTGAGCTCTTACACTGAGTTGTTCTAAGGCCTTTCTTTTTGGGGGCAGGGGTGGGGGGCACTGGGGATTGAACCTGGGGTACTATATTACTAAACTACATCCCCAACTCATTTTACTCTTTGAGACAGGGTTGCTAAATTACCCAGGCTAGCCTTGAGTTTGCAATCCTCCTACCTCACCTGGCAATTCAACCCTCGTTTTATTTTTATTTTTTTTTTTTAAATAAAGCTTAAAGGAATTAACTTGCCTAAGGGCACAAGGTAGGTTTCTCTGAAGCTCCTCCCATGAAGGGTGGAACTCTTTTCCCCACCCCTTGACTCTGGGCTTACCTCGTGCTTTGCTCTTACCAAGTGTGCAGTGGAATTTCTGAACCTCACCCTCAAAAGGACTTGCAGCTTTTGCTCTAGCCTTGGAATACTTCCAACTCATGAGACATGGGATAAAAGACCACGTGGGCAGTGGCTCAGCCATCTCGGTTAGTCCATCTGTCCTGCTAAGGCCCCCAATAAATGATTAAGGCTACCTGGGACCAGCTAGCCCTTC
The DNA here is from genome assembly GCF_902686455.1 of Sciurus vulgaris. NCBI lineage: Eukaryota > Metazoa > Chordata > Mammalia > Rodentia > Sciuridae > Sciurus > Sciurus vulgaris. The sequence goes on from NC_136476.1 coordinate 81,494,914, forward strand.
CCCACCTCCCATCAATCTGCCAGAGGCAAGATCTATGTCAAATGTCTCACTCCAACAAAGGGACCAAATCCTTGATTTTCTCACCTTATTACCACTAACCACCTGAAATGCCTCAGAATTTCACCACCTCTGTAGGTACAGTTAAAGGGAACCTGGTACAGAGTCTCTCAAACTTCTCCACAGAGAGACCTGAGGGGCACAAGGCAGTAACCATAAATTAAGGTATTCTGAGAAGACTAAAGATGTAGAGAAGACACCTACAGCAGCATGCCATAAGAAATTTATGGTTAGAGTTCATATTCTGCATTTTATCCCATAATATACTGCATCTATGCTTGTTTTAATAGAAAAAAATAACACTAAAATTAATACTCTAGGAAAATGGGCAAGGCTCACTTTTTTTTTTTTCTTTGAACCCAGAGGCACTTAACCACTGAGCCACATCCCCAGCCCTTTTTAAAATATTTTTTTTTAGAGACAAGGTCTCACTAAGTGGCTAAGGCTGGCTTTGAACATGTGATCCTCCCGAGCCACTGGGATCACAAGCAAATGCTCACTCTTGTGGCTTCCAGTACCCCATAGCAGAGACTGGGATTCTCCTAGCTCCAGTTTGAACAGTAAGAGTCTTGTGATAAAACATAGACTTTGGAAGTAAGAAATAACTGATTTTGTGAAGATAAAATGGCACTTTATCAAGGAACCACTCAAAATCTAAATTTTGTTCAAAAGATGTTTCCTATGATAAGTATAAAGTATGTAAGTATTAATCACACAAAAGTATATAAAGTTCTAAGCAGACGTTAGACTAAATATTATTCAGCTGCTATAAAGCAATTAGTATTTTCAAAGTGTTTTGAAATAGGCTGAGGAGATAGCTCAGTCGGTAGAGTGCTTGCCTCGAATGCACAAGGCCCTGGGTTCGAACCCCAGCACTGCAAAAAAAAAAAGTGTTTTAAATAACGTTTATTAGCTAGCAATAACTGTGAAACTTCAGACACCACCCCCAAAACTCCAAACCTGCCAACATCTCTAATTATTAGAAGAAAACTGCCAATTTGATGAAATATAGCCACATACTATTTTTCCAATGGATATTGTCTCTCTGGAATAATAGATTTGATTGACACTTGTGAAAATAAATAATTTTAGGTTTTACTTTAAGATCTCAGGTAAAAATGTTTGTAGTTTTACCTCAAGTGAAGACTATGAATAATGCCAAATTATTCATACTTTTAATGTGAAATTATGAATAATGCCAAATTATTCAACATGTTTTTTGATGTGAAATTACAAGTTTAGGTACTTAAAACTGCAAATAGCACTCAACTGCCTACCAAGTCTCATCCACAGATTTCATTTGACAAATATTCATAAAACACATCTTAAGAGTGCTAAGAGAAAAGTAAAATAGAGTTGGTCACTGCCTTCATGGTGCTGAAAGTGTACATGGTAGACAGAATTCTAAAACAGCTCCAGAAGTTCTTGCCTCTTAGCATCAACATCTATCCCTCTGTGTCATCCCCTCTTGAGTGTGGGGGGAACTTGCTTGCTTACGGCCAACAGAATATGGCAAAGATCATAGGACAGTCAATCTCTCGGTGATATTCCATTGTGACTTCATCTTAGCCAACTGAAAAGAAACATTTAAAGCCAGAGAGATTCTCCTCGAAGAAGCAAAGTTATAATAAAGAACTGTACAATATGGAAAGGACTGAGGGCAGTTTCTAGGAGCTGAGAATAGTTCCCAACCATGAACTAGCAAGAACAGGGGAGCCTCAGTCATACAGCAACAAGGTAAAGAATTCTGTCAACCATCTGAGAGAGCCTGGAAGTTATCTTCCTAATTGAGCCCCTAGATGAGTCAGTCTGTAACCAGCTAACACTTCAATTTATTCCCTTTGAGACCAAGAACAGGGAACCCAGTTAAAGCCTTGATTCCTGATTCACTGTAAGCCCATAATCTTATATTGTTTTAAGCTGATTATGCTTGTGGTAACTTCTTATGCAGCAAGAGAAAGTGAAAACAAACCTAAAACCCTTTACATACAACACAGTAAGGCTCTCTGCAATCCAGTGTCACTCACTGCTCCTGTCCCGCTCCTCCCCAAGTGATTGCCAGGACAACCCTGGACACGTCTGGCCTTTGGCAGTGATTGCCCTTTGTGTGAGACATGCCCTTCTCCTCTAACATCATCCTTTTCTTCCAAGTCCAACTCAAGCTCAAGCTCTGCAAACCTTTCTTCAATTCCCAAAGTTCAAACTGTTTTAAAAGAATTTTATTTGTACCTTCATTTATTTAATCCAGGAGCATTCCATTCGAAGCTATATATCCCCAGTCCATTTTTAGTTCTGAGACAGGGTCACGCTAGTGTTCAAAATTGTGATCTTCCTGCCTCAGCCTCCCAAGTCACTGGGATTACAGGTATATAATCCCAGCACAGGGATGGTGTTAAACATGGTACAATGCAAAACCACAGGACCCACAACAAAGAGTTATAATCCCCAAAATGTCAACATCAATAATTCTGAAGTTGAAAAAACATACAGTAATGTGTGGTTTGAAGTCACTAAATTTGTGGTAATATCCAACTCCTTTGGAGCTGTTTCATTTTTACAAAAACTAAACCACACAACTTAAAAATCTATGCACAAAACTTCTAAAATGCTACTAAAATGTATGCTCAAAACCTGTAAGACCTAATCAGCTCCTAATGTGTTTTCCTAAATTTTAAATACCCCAAGGAAACCCAAAGCTCAAACTGCTGACAAGTGGCATTCCCTCAAATTTATCCTGTGGTCTGAAAAGCCTGTCCTCCTTTCATCTGGCCTCCTCCTACTCATTATTCAAAATGCAGCTCAATGGTCAATTCTTCCAGGTAAACTTCCTAATGACTCCCAGGTTGGTTGTTCACTTTATTGTTCCTTCTTCTACCAAATAATTAACCCAGCACATTGCCTACAATAGTTAAGTGTTTATTGAATTTGTTCATTCAACAAGTATGTATTGGAAGCCTACAATGTGCCAGGCACTGGTCTAGATACAGAAAGCACAGCAAAAAACAAAAGTAGATGAAATTCTGTCCTCATGGAGCTCACATTCTAATGGGGAGAGACAGACAGACAAAATAATTACATAGTAAACTAGAAGTGCTCTGGGGACAAAGTGGGAAAAGTCATAAGGGTAAAGTAGGTGAAGTCAGGGCTTGCAACTGTAAATAAAATGATCAAGGAATGCCTGCCTGAGGTGACACCTAATTTAAAACCTGAAGGTGGTGAGAGCAAGCTGTGCAGACAGTGTGAGGGAAGAGAGCTGCCATGCAGAGGGAAGCAGGCCCATGCTGTTCAAGGAGCAGCAAGAAGTCCCACAAGGAGGCAAGCACTAAAGGATTCAATCTGGAAAAGCAGGCAACCTGGTAGGGCTCTGCAGGCCATTCTGAAGCCTGCAAACATGGGGATCACTAGAAAATTGTAAGGCGAACAGTGACATAACCTAACTCACATTTAAAAAGATCTCTCTGGCTGCTATGTTAAGGAGTGAATGAATCAATGGATGAATGAAAGAACAAGCTAATCACACCACTTTTTTCCCCCTTTTTAATAATAATCAGTTTGTGCTGGTTTTCTCTTCTAAATTCTAAATTCCTTAAGGACGCTGACTGTCTTATTCATCACTATGTTGACAGTTTCTAGCAGAATATGGATGGCATCCAATAAGAGCTCAGTGTGGAATGAATAGAAAAACAAATGAATCTTTCTTGTTTCCAAGAAGCTGTGCCATGATTTTTCAAAGGGGGAGGGAGGAGTATTCATGGTGCTGGTTCAGCATATAGTTTAAAATTTCTTTTCCTTTTATTGCCTTCTCAGTATTTAAAGTTTGCAAGTGGAAGAATTCAATAGAGTTGCTTCCTCTTCACTGACTCTCAGGTTAACCACAACATCATTTTAAAAAAAAATACAGTTTATTACAAGAACCATTCAGGAAACCTGAATTCCTGTTCCCCAATTACCAGAGACCTAATGGCATGGTCTTGGACAGATCATTTCTGTCATTTAGAAAACTACCTATTATTATTTGTATTTTACAAATTAGTAAACTGAGGCACAGATATGCAAAAGGACACACAAGTAAGAGGTGGGGCCAGGATAAAATCCAGGCGGCCTCGCTCTGAACGCTTCCTTCTCCAGAGCACTCGAACACCATGCCTCACACTCCACCTTCAGTCCACTTCATCACGATCTTCCTCTCCCACTGCTCACGGAAGCCCACGCGTGGACACAAATAGGTTTATCTATTCATCCAGCAAGCCTGAAGACCCACTACATGCTGGGAGTCCGAAGTGGAGTGCTAAGTCATAGACCCTATCCCCAAGAGGGGAGTCAAGCAGGGAAGAAGAGTCAAGAATATAAATGGTCACAATAAAGAATGAGAGCAACACTAGAGGATTCTATAACAACATACTATGGAAATGCAAAGGAAAAATGCCTAAATAAAAGTGGATACTCAAGACAGGTTTTGCAGAAATGAATAAGACCAAGACAAGGCTGGGGTTGTGGCTCAGTGGTGGAGTGCTTGCCTAGCACGTGTGAGGCACTGGGTTCGATTTTCAGCACCACACAAAAATATAAATAAATAAAATAAAGTTAATGTATCCATTTACAACTAAAAAAAAAGGACCAAGATAAGGTCACTTCCAGCTCAGTCACCTAAAGGATACTGAAAAAGAGACAGGTTCAGCAGCATACACCTATAATCCCAGCAACTCAGGAAACTGTCAGGAAGATAACAAGTTCAAGGTCAGCCTAGGCAACTTAGTGAGACTCTGTCTCAAAAAATTGGAAGGGCTGGGGAAATAGCTCAGTGATAAAGCACCCCTGGGTTAAATCCCCAGTACCAAAGAAAAAGAACGGGGTGGGGGGGAAGAGCTGGTATTGAAACAATCTATAATGTTGGCTCCTTGATCAGAAGTGTTTACAATAGGGGCTGGGGATATAGCTCAGTTGGTAAAGAGCTTGCCTTGCAAGCATAAGGCCCTGGGTTCAATCCCCAGTACCACCAAAAAAAAAAAAAAAAAAAAAAAAAAGGGTTTATGATAAAGCTCACTCCAGCTCTGTCCTATGAGCTGCAAATTAACACAAGGCCATCCATGAGTTCTTGCAGAAGCAGAAAGGATCCTTTGTAGTTGGAGAGGTCAAGGGAATGGGGAAGGCTAAGAAAGGGCAGATAGGAGAGGCAGAGAACAAGCATCAGATCACCAGGGTTCAAAACTGGCCATAGCCACTCACTACAGGCCTAGAGCAAGTAACAACTTCTGTGTCTCCATTTCCTCATCTATGAATGGGAATAATTGTGGTGCCTACCTCAAAGAATTGCTATGAAGACTGAATGAATTAATATATGTTAAGTACTTATTACACTGCCTATACTCACTATACAATGTTTGCTGTTATTACTGCTATCATTGCCTGGTCAAAGCTGAATCTTCAAAGATAAGAAGCTGGAAGGTTGGAAGAGGAGGCAACATCAAGAGAGCACAGCACTGAAGAAAGAAACAGCAGAACACCTGGAGTTCAAAGTTGATTCGACTGCCACTTTAGAGAGGTGTGAAGATTAATCTGATGGATAAGACAGAAGACTGGTTATGAAGCTGTGACTACAGCCCAGCGAAGAGATGATGAAATCTGAAGTAAAGTCGTGAAAGAGGTTCTGTAAATTCAAGAAATAGTCAATAAACATTTAAGAGATTAAAAAAAAATGGTAGAACTTGATGACTTAGTGGATGTGAAGGCTTGCATGATAGTGCCAACAAATGAAACTGTGAAGTCAAAAGTAGGAACACTTCGGTGAGAGGGATAGTGGAGATAAGGAGTTATTTTTCAATTAAATGAACTTGGAATGTCCATCAAGACACAAACCTGATAGCTCAAGAGAAAGCTGAAAAAATCTGGGAGATATCAATACACAAGTGACAGATGAAGCCATGGATATAAATTTTTGCAAGAACAAACACCCAAGGAACAGCAATAGTTAAAAGGTAGGATGAAAACGCAGAAGCTATTAAACAAAACAAAACAAAAAATCAGTCTTTGCCTAGATTCTAAAGTTATGATCCACTGGACCGTAAGGTCCTTGAGAGGAAAGCACTCTGACCCTTGACTTCCTATCACTAACGCCCAACATATAATGCCAGTACACACATAGTTGTAAAATGAACCGAGTAAACAGAGAAAACTGGAAACTTTCCCATCTAATAAGACAAAAGGCTCATGAAACTCCTGGAATCTAGGGTGGCCTCTAGGACAGACCAGAGCCAATTAAGAGCCTAAGGAAAGCAGAAGCAGAAAGGAGCTCCACCATGTGCTCCGCTGAGGGGAAGGTAGGATGCTGCTGCTGCTGTGGGAAACAGTTCAGCAGTTCCAAAGTGCTTCTAAACATAGAGGGGCCATAAGAACCAGCAATTCCACTTCTGGATACATACCCAGAGGTACTGAAAACATGTTCATAGGAAAAAGGTGCATGTTTACAGCAGCATTATTCATAACATTTGGGACAAGCCCAAATGTCCAGCAACTGATGAGTACATAAACAAAAAATGTGGTATATGCACCAACTGAATACTACATGGCAATAAAAAGGAAAGAAGTACTGATATATGCTACAATATATATGAACCTTGAAAACATTTTGCTTCCCAAAAGAAGTCAAATATAAAAGCCCATATATGTTGTATGATTTCATTTATATAAAAGGTTCAAAGTAGGCAACTTTACAGAGACAAAAGTAAATCAGTGGCTTAGAAGGTAGGTGAGAAGGAACGGGAAGTGACTGCTAATAGATTCAGGTTTCTTTTGGAGGTGACAAACATATGTTGGAATAAGATAATAATGGAGGTTATACAACTCTGCAATTATACAAAATTATTATATAGTATACTTTAAAGGGGTGAATTGTGCCAGGTGTGGTGCCACAAGAGGGGCTGAGGCAAGAGGACTTCAAGTTCAAGGCCAGCCTATAACCTAGAAAGGACCCTACCTCAAAATACAAAGGGTTGGGGGTGTAGCTCAGGGGTAGAATACCCCTAAGTTCAATCCCTAGTACCAGTGGGGGGACGGGAGTGAAATTCTATGATATGTGAATTATATCTATTTAAAAAAAAAAAAGAAAGAAAGGAGATAGAAACACAAGAAAGATAGAATCCATGCTGCTGCATCCGAGATGTCTTCCAGTGTAGATGATTCCAACCCAAGGACACCAACAAAGTACTTAACTGCGCAGAGCCAGCAACAGTAACCATAAAAAATATTAAATAATTTTAATTCTTTTTAAACAACAGACATGAAATTCTGGGAGGTGCCAAGGGTTTTCCTTTGGGGGAGGGGGGGCTGTCAAATGTATTAGTAGAGGTAGCTAACCTACATTTCTAGTTGAAGGAGATTAATTCCAGTGCCAGAAATCCCAGCAGAATATCTGACTTTGTTGAAGCAAATCCCACACACTGGAAGAGCTTTTCTTCCCAGGGTACCAGACAGCATTCTAATCCAAAGCATGGCCCTAAGAAGCTAAGAAACAAGGCCTCTGTCAGTGGCCTACTGAGCCACTGGTACTTCAGGAGTAATTCTCCTCCTCGCTTTAGGGAGTGGCGGGGGAACTGAAAGGGATGAAACAAGAAAGGCAACATGGCATGACAAAAAAACACAAAGTTTTGGAAAGCTGGGTGTGACCCCAATTCCACTACCTAGGAGCTGAGAAAAATGGGATACTCCCAGTTTCTATGCTTCAGTTCTTTCTTTTCTTACTTCACAAAGGTGCTGTCCCACTGTAGGACTGAAAAGTGACACTCAAATATTAGTATCCTTCCTGGTCCACCTGAAAGAAAATTAGTTGCTAATATTGTACATTTTGGGGTCAAATTGGAAAATAAAGACTTATCTACCTTACCTTAACATACTCAAACACAATCTTGAACTTAAATAAAATCATAAAGTATATAGAATATCCAAGTCAGAAGCCCTTTTTTCTTCTTCTTCTTGCAGTGCTGGGGATCAAGCCCAAGGGTCTTATGCACGCTAGGCAAGCACCGACCACTGAACATATCCCAGCTCCATCTCAGGAGCCGTGACTCCTTTCTATGAATCCTACAGACATTTAATCATCAACCCCATGCATCCTAACTCTATCTCTATATCCCGTCCACTTTCTTCATCTCAGTAATCTAATGCAAGCCACCATCACTCATCAAAGCTTTACAGTAGTTTCCTAATTTGTCTTAAAAACTAACCAAACTCCTTAATATGACTGAACCTTGCCTACCTCTATGCAGTCCTATCTCCAAATCACCCTTCTATTTCTTTCTACTCCAAACATTTTGTGCTCTTTTATTACTGCTGCTATTTTGTTTTGGTTTTGGCAGTACTGGGGACTGAATGTGCTAGACAAGTACTCTACCAACTGCTACATCCCCAACCCTAACTTTGTTCTCTTCAAGCCTTAAACGTACACTTCTCCCTGAAAGCTTTCTTGTCCTATCACCTGGCTTAGATATTCCTTTCTCTTTTATCCTTCTGATCCCTATTTAGGTATCACTTGTCCCAGGAAGATTTAACTTTACCAAGTCCTGTGTAGGTGTTCCTCCATACTGGCCTTGGCTCTCATTACTATAACACCTCTCAAGCTAGGTTCTGCTTGTCAATCTGTACTGTTCTTGCCATCTAGATCTCTGCAATCTAGACTGCAAGTCCCCAGAGAGCAGAAGCTGTATCTATAGTTTTCACTGCTCAATTCCTAGAACTATACCTAGTTCTTAATACAAACTTAGCAAATACTGACCGAATAAGTGAATGATTATAATTAAGCAAAAAGCTAAAATGATTCTGTTTGTTTTTATGTAGTGCTGGGAACCAAACTCAGGGCCTCATGCATGCTAGGCAAGCACTCTACCACTCAGCTATACATCCAGTCCAGGAAGTAGAAGATTTTATATATACTATTTTCTTGATACAAAAATGGTTTTTAAAACTTTAATTGTAAAGAAAATTATAAATATAAAAATGAAATCCAATTCTTCATAACATCTGTGGGGGAAAGGGACTTGGGCACACATGTACTTTCTACAACCGTGAGGCTAATACCAAATACAATCGAAAGGAATAAAGCTACTACCTCAGTGGGACTGGTGCTCTTAGCACTGCTCCAAATCTTTCGATTTCCTTAGCTGGAAAAGGTAGAAAAGGTATGAATAATCCCCTGCAAGCCCACACAAAACAATGTTAGACACACTAAGAGAATGTGTTTACTCCAAACAGCTCACCAAGTGAAGGTTACTGTGAAATACTTCAAATTCCAAAAGCCCTCAGGACTGCAGAGTGCGGGGAGGGAATGTTCCAAGCACAGACTAATGGAAGAAAGTATAAATGAAATAAAGCCTGATGCATGACTATCTAAGGAAATCTAAGCTGAAGACTGAATATATTTGTTCTGAAATCATTAACCAAGCTTCAGTTTGTAAAACACATTTGAAATACTTAACATTTTATAACTTCCTCATATAATCATAGAGATAACTAAAGTAATTAAAGATAAAATAATATCCTTTGCCTAGTTTAAGATATATAAACCTCTATCATATTTCAGGCTCAGTTTTTATATTTTGGAATTTTTTTATACCAACAATTTGAATTCTTATCATGTTACTGCCTACGTAAACAAGAAATGAAGTTACACCAACTTGAATTTTTATCATCATTTTGGGGATGCAATCCCTCTTTTAAATCTGTTCATATTTTAACTCAGCAACTTCAGTGATCAAAGCTTCATTAGCTTGTAAACAAACTGTTTCCCAGGTAAACTGAATTGCCCTACGCAAGGATCTTAAGCAAATAAATAAGTACAAAACAGGCAGAGATTATAAATTAGGGCAGACAAATCTGTATCTAGCCCCACGTCGGTAAAGAGCATTCTATCAATATAGTGAAATGCTAATCTCCTAATTAACAACCTAATTAGGTAATTATGGCTTTGCAGAGGGATGCCGAAATGAAATATGACAACATGGTCACCTCTTTATATGGCACCTGTGGGCCTTTTCAGCTGTCATTGCAAAGAGTGCAATATCAATTTGAACAGATGACAAAGTGCTGTCATTTTTCATTCTGATAATATACAGAATGCTTTGGACAGAAGCAGTTTACAAAAGAAACAACTTGCCTGGTATTTTCCTAATTTAAATATGCTAAAATACTTTGTTACATTTTTTGCAGGTTTTTATACTGCTTATTAGAAAATTACTGGGCACATTAAAAAAAACTGGTCACAATCCTTAATTGTACATGCTGAAACTATTTCATTTATAAAATGCATGACAATAGAAAAATGTATAAGGCAACAATTCATCATGACATTTTAATATAGTTATAAGAAAAATTTTAAATCCAAATTAAAATATTCAAAAATTTTAAAAAGTGAGATAGAAGTTCATACTTGTCAAGTAAATTAAAATAGAGACCAAGTCTGAAAAATCCCTGAGCGAAGTCAGTTAGGCCTCATAAGTGACTTGAACCTTGCTTGATTTGCAAAAATAAGTGAAACATAATTTGTCCTATTTCTTGTAAAATGTTTAAGAAAACAGAACTTAAGCTCAACTAGTCAAAAGTAGCCCACAGTGGGCTGGGGTTGTGGCTCAGTGGTACAGCTCCTGCCTAGCATGTGTGAGGCACTGGGTTCGATTCTCAGAACCACATATAAATAAATGATAACATAAAGGTCCAACAACAACTAAAAAAAATTTTTTTAAAGTAGCCCACAAATTTATCATTATAATTCCTAATGGGATGGATCAAATAAGGCAACTCTACAATTGTCGCCACCAAATATTTTCTTTGGTTTACCTTCCACATTCCTCCTAAAATAACTTTCTCATTGCAATCCAATTGTGAACCACTTCTGATTTAGAACTGACTTACCACTTTATGAATCACTGTTTGCTCAAATAAATTATTTAAAAATTTTAGTTGACTCTTTTTTTAAACACAAATGATTTTTTACATCAAAAAAACACTTCCTGGACTGGGGGTGTGGATCAGTGGTTATGCAATCACCTAGCAAGCATGAGACCCTGGGTTTGATCCTCAGCACCACATAAAAATAAAATAAAGGTATTGTGTCCACCCACAACTAAAAAAAAAATTTTTTAAAGCACTTCCTAATACATAAGTACTAAACTTACAAACAAGCTCTGTATACCAATGGCCAATCTTGCTTTCAAGGAGATAGGATCGTACTCCTTCTGAAAGTAAAGACAAAGCTGTCCCAAGCCTACTCCTGATCCCAGTGGTCACTGAAGGGGTGATGGGAGAACTGGAACACTGGTACCAACACAGATACAAGTCTTCTTCCATGATAGTCTCTTAAATAGGTTTTGTGTTGTTTTGTTGGCGGAGGCAGGGGTTACCCTGGAAATCTTAACATCATTATGTCAAAACACATGAAACTATCAGTACAGGGTGGCTCGTGCCCATAATCCCAGCTACTCAAGAGGACTGTGAGCTCACAACCAGCCTGGGCAGCATAGCAAGACCCTGTCTTTAAAAAATAAATAAATAAATAAATAAAACACACACCACATATATATACACACACATACATATATATGTTACATATTCTAAGTGCAAAATGAGGTAAAAATTAGCTTAAAAATGCAATCCATCTACAGCTTCAAAATCATCTGCATTAGGCAAGGGGGTGGAATTCTATTCACAGCACCGCCACGAAAAAAAAAAAAAAAATCACCCACATTAGTGAAAACTCTATTGATTGAAATAATACCACTGCTTCTATTCATACTTGTTAATATTAAACTAAAATTATTTTTTATTAAAAATAGTTTTCAAAAATATTTCTAAAGAAAAACAGACTTAAAATCTCACCACCTCTTCTTTCTGTTCTTTGCAACTATGTTTGACATAATTGGGAACATATTTTACTTGTACTTTTTTCACTGAATAATATATAAGCAATTAATGTCACTAAAATTATTCTAAAACATCTAAAATGACTGTACAATATTTCCATTCTATAGCTTTTCTATAATTTCTCTAACCTTTGTTCAACACTAAGGTGGTTTCTAATTTTTCCTATTATAAATACTACTGCTGAAGATCTTTGAACATGAATATTTTTCTACATCTGATTACTTCTTTAACAAAGATTCCTAGAAATGAAATTACAAGCTCAAAGGCATACATGGAATCTTTTTAAAGCTCATACATACTGCCAAAGTGCTTTTTAGGTAAGTTTTATAAATTTACATTCCCACTAGTTGTATATGAGTGACCATCTTACCACCAACCTTTGCCAGCAGTATTAGGGTTTTATTATATCTTTAAACTTCATATCATAAGGTTATACCTATAATCAAACACTCTAACAACATAATAAATAGCAACTTTTTGCATGCATTAAGTTTAAATGAATAAGAAGAATGGCCAGAACTGACGACAATACCAAGACTAGGGCCAGTTCCAATATCTAAATCTAAAGCAGCATGAAAAGTGGCAAAAGCACCAAATTTAGATTGAAACAGTTTGGCATGGTTGCACACACCTGTAGTCCCCGCAACAGGAGGATCACCTGAGCTCAGGAGATCCAGGCCAGCCTGAGCAATCATAGCAAGACCCAAACTCGAAACATAAAAATAGTCAAAAACAAAGGTTCAAATCCTAGCTTTGCCAGGAACAGGGAATACATAATATTCCTTGTTCTTATAACCTCAAAGGGTAGTCACAGGCACAGAAAAAATAATATTAGCAACTGGAAGGGTCTGTTATTTAGCAGATTAATTCATTTAATAGCCTAAGAGCATACTGAAATCCTTTGCTCAATAGTGCATAGTAGTCAGATATACTAAGTAATTCACAAAGCACAATCAGAAGTCTCATTCCTTCATGACCACTGCATAGTATCACTGCTTGTTACTAAAATCCTAAACGTCTTATGTCCCTGAATGTGGGTACCTGCATCTCTCCAGAAGTTCATGGTACTCACTAGATACTGATATAAATGGCTTCATTTAGTTCACACAAGTACAGCATGAGATTGGCATTACTGTCACCATTTACCAGATTGTCCAGGTCCCAGAGCTAATAACTGACTCAGTCTGTATTCAAATCCAGGTGAGATATTTCAAAACCCTACCTTACACTGAATTAAGATTCATGTCCATGCTGGTGGGATTGTAAATTGGTACAGTCTCTCTGGAAAGCAGTATGGAGATTCCTTAGAAAGCTTGGAATGGAACAACCATTTGACCCGGCTATCCCACTCCACAGTTTATACCCAAAGGACTTAAAATCAGCACACTATAGTGATGAAGCCACATCAATGTTTACAGCAGCTCAATTCACAATAGTTAGATTGTGGAACCAACCTAGACGCCCTTCAATAGATGAATAGATAAAGAAACTGTGGTATATATACACGATGGACTATTACTCAGCCATAAAGAATAATAAAATTATGGCATTTGCAGGTAAATGGATGGAGCTGGAGAATATCATGCTAAGTAAAATAAGCCAATCCCAAAAAAATCAACAGTGGAATGTTTTGCCTGATAAATGGATGCTGATACATAAGGCGGGGTGGGGAGATGTAAGGGAAGAATGGAGGAACTAGATTGTGTAGAGGAAAATGAGGGGAAGGGAGGAGCAAGGGAAAGAAAGATGGTGGAATGAGACAGACATCATTACCCTATGTACATGTATGATTACATGAATGGTGTGACTCTACATCATGTACAACCAGAGAAATGAAAATTTGTACTCCACTTGTGTACAATGAATCAAAATGCATTCTGGTGTCATGTATAACTAAATACAACAAACAATTTTTAAAAATAAATAAAGAATAAAAATATGAAGTACAAAAAAAAAAAAAAAAAGATTCAAGTCCAAGGACTGGGAAGGTGGTTCAGTAGTAGAGTGTTTACATAGCATGAGTGAGGCTCTGGGTTCAATCCCCAGTAGCTTAAAAAAAAAAAAAAAAAATTCAGGTCTGAACTTCAGTTCTTATTAGTCTCCTGTATGTCAGCAAGTAAAGTTTACAGATTACTTTGCTTTCAAAAGACATTCCTTCAGTTTTTTACCAATTACTGTGCTAAAACAGTACTTATTTATAATACAGTACCTAAAAATGGGTCCACAGGGAACAAAACATGCTATTTTTTGAATATCTGAATTTTTACACAGTCCACTTTATCTCCATTAATAGAAGCATATTCATAAATGTACACTCAAGCATGGGATATTATGAATCTAACTCTGCATATACTTAAAGGTAAATGTAACATTATACTAAATTTATTTCACAAGCAATTACAATAACTTAATTCCAATAGTTATTCTAATACTTCTTGCTTTGTCCAGAATTTTAGAATTTGTCTGTTTTGTTTTTTAATGTTTTCTCCCATTTTCTCACTTTCAATTACTTAAAATTGTTTTCTACTTTTGGCCCAAATTTTGTGTTTCTTATATATTAAATCTATTTTCCCAATATATCTAGATGCTACCAACTAGAGTTAATAAATCTTGAATGACTGTTCAGGATTTATTTTCTTCATTTTTATATTCTATGTTATTTCCTAACACAATAGGGTATGAATGAAAACAAGTATCTAGAAGACTAATATTTCTTCAATTTTCACCTTGTGGAAGCTGGGTATTAAAATAAAAATAAATTAAACTCTTGGGCTGGGAACTCCCTGACCATATTTCTCTCATTCTGCTGGGTGTCTCTACGCTCCCTTTCAATCTTACGTGTATGTGAGTATACATAGTCAACAAAGCACTGTACACATCTGGGGAGCACCTGGCCCATCAAGGTCCTTCCCCAGAGTAAATAAGAAACAAAGAACAGAGAGAAGAGCTGAGTAGTGGCTCCCTACCTGCCATCAAGAGAAGAGGAAAAGCATTTGAGATTTGAGCCTCTCTCTACTGGGGTCTGCAGTCATCAGTTGTGTGACGTTCAGCATGCGAATTAGAATCAGACAGCTTGGCATCCTGAAAAGATCTCAGCAAGGCTTGAATTTTGCTCCTCATTATTAACCAGAACGGGGAAAATTTCAAAGATTTTTAAGTGACTTAACCAAAATCCAAAAGGAACCATTAGTAATGTAGTTATATGCAAGATTAAAGTCCATCTCACTGGGCCAGGTGGCATGAGCCTGTAATCTCAGCAGCTCCGGAGGCTGAGACAGGAGGATCGCAGGTTCAAAACCAGTCTCAGCAACTTAGCGAGGCCCTAAGCAACTCCATGAGATCCTATCTCTAAATTTCAAAAATACAAAAAAGGGCTGGGGATGTGGCTCAGTGGTTAAGTGTCCCTGTGTTTAACCCCTAGTACCAAAAAAAAAAAAAAAAAAAAAAAAAGTCCTTCTCAGTCTATTGAACTTTCTACTAAACTCTAATTTACTGGATGTCAGTTTCTTCACCTAGAAAGATTATAATTATCCCCTTTATAATACCACCTATCTCACAAGATCATGAATATTAAAGGAAATACAGATAAACAAATCTGCAATATACTTCATGATATCATGGTGATGACCAGAGACAGAGATCTGTTAGCATTTAAAGTGCTAAGAGCACCGAAAAAAAAGCATTATAAGGTCATATCATCTGAACCCCATTCCTCCTGAAATTAGCCTGATAATATTAAAAAAGCATTCACCCTTCTACTCCCTGAAAAATGCCAGTGCAAGCTACAATGCCTCCTCACTCTGGCAGTCTACCAGATTTATGATCGATCATCACAACATGGTATTATACCTCCTGACCTGAATGATGGGTACTAACATTTTAGCAGCCAAGCTGGGTGCAGTGGCACACGTAATCCCGGGACACTGAGCAGAAGGATCACAAATTCAAGGCCAATCTGGGCAAGTTCACAAGACCCTGTCTCAAAATAAGAAACGAAAAGGGTTGGGATGTAGCTGAGTGGTAGAGTACCCTGGGTTCAATACCCACTTCTGCAAAATGGTCATTTAAAAAATCAAATTTCAGCAGTCAAGTAGATCAAAGTTCATTATCAGACAGCCTACAATTGTACACAGCCCACAAACACGTTTTGGTCTTCCGTAAGTTTTTGTTGTTGTTGCTGTTATTTTGATTCATTGTACACAAATGGGGTACAACTTTCATTTCTCTGGTTGTAGGTCTTCTATAAGTTTTTAATGGCAAATTTTTAAACGAAGCACATTTCATCCAGGCACAATGGCACAAGCCTGTAAACCAAGTGGCTTAGGAGGCTGTGGCAGGAAGATCGCAAGTTCAAAGCCAGCCTCAGCAATTCAGCGAGGCCCTACACAACTTAATGAGACCCTATCTCAAAATAAAACATAAAAAAGGGCTGGAGACTGGCTCAGTGGTTAAGTGCCTCTGGATTCAATCCCTGTACCCCCCAAAAAATAAATAAATAGAAAATCCAGATTTTAGGATCTTTTCCAAAAAAAAAAAAATCAGAGAATCTAGGACACTGGGCTTACTTATTCACATGGCTACAACCAACTGGAGTTCCTGCCTCAGCTTTCCAAATAGTTGGGACTATGCATGCCACACATCTGGATACCTTTCAAGGAGGCATTTGCGCTCCAGTTCACCAAGTCCTATCTTACTCATTATAATCCATAATGGGCGCAGGACTTGGGAGACCCCAAAGGTAGATGTTCAAATAAAACTGAGTTAATAAACACTTGTTTACTCTTTTTTGACCAGTTCTTTCTGACTCTTAGCAACTCACTGGAGTGTGACTTCTGGGTAACAACCCCTAAGCCTTGGGCTACTCATATGTTAAATAGGGATAATACCACCCACCTCACAGAAATTTAAAGATTAAAGGAAATAAGGTGTAAAAAAGCATTCAACAATGACTGAAATACAAATGCTTGCATACTTTGGATCCAGAATTTCCCTCAAAGGCCCATGTGTTGAAGACTTGGTCTTGTTCAGAGGTGGAGCTTTAGAGAAGGGATAGGACCATGAGGGCTGTAACCTAATTAATGGGTTAATCCACTGATGGGTCATAGATGAATGAACTATCTGGGAGGTAGTAGAAACTGTAGGAAACGGGACATAGTTGAAGGAAGTGGGTCCTTGATGGCATGCCCTTGTATCGTGTCCCAGGCCCCTTCTTTTCTCTCCTCCTCTGCTTCCTGGCTGCCAAGAGATGAGCAGCTTCACTCCACTGCACGTTTCCGTTGTGTGCTACCTTACCATAGACCCAAAATCAATGGAGCCAGCTGAGAATGGACTGAAACCTCTGAAATCAAGAGCCAAAATTAATCTTCCCAACTTTAAGTTGTTTTTCCCAGGTTATTTTGTTACAGCAACAGAAAGCTGACTAATACAATGCCCAATTATTATAAACTCCACACAAGCTGAAATGTGTTAACTTTTGAATCAAAATTTCTCAAAAACTTCAAACTTCACAGAAAACACAATGTCAGGGCACCTCCAACTGGAAAAATGTGACAGAATTCCTTGTCATATGATATTTTGATATCTCTTGCTATATATTTAACAATAAAGCATATACATCAGAATAACAGCCTGAATCATACAAATTCACTGAACAAGTTTTCAACATCAGCAACAAGCCCATCGCCACCACCAAAAAGAAAGAAATATATTTGAAGTGACATTCAGTGCTGAGGCCACTTCCACTCCTCACTATGCCTACTGCCTAGCAGCAACTGGCACACTAGAACTAGGGCTCAAGGGCTGGTTCCTCTGAGGCCTCTCCAGAGGGTCCCATCCACATTACAAAGAACTGCAGCATGGTGCAGTACGACAGCAGAGACAGTCCATATAGCAACTCAGCGCCTCCAGCTGTATAAACCAGGGCTTTGTTCTTTTTATTTTTGCTTTTTTGGTACAGGAGATCAAACTTAGGGCCTTATACATGTCTAGCCCATACTCTACTACTAAGCCACACCACCAGCCCTCAAGGAAGTTAACCTCTCTGTGCCCTAGTTTCTCATCTGGAAAATCAGTATACCAATACTACCTTCCCATATAGGAATAAACGAGATGAAGCATTTAACACAATGTCAACACCAATCAGTGAGTACTCGTTAGCTACCACTATAAGTCAACAACCTCAGGGTGGGGACCAGTTTTATTCCACTTTGTATCCCCAGGATCTAACATTTTGCCTGGCATATTCTGAACCAACCATAAATCCTCAAAATATTTATTAACTGGAAAAGTTATGAGTAGAAATAGGAAATTTACCTATATTGCCTGGCACTCAAGCCCTCACTGACTCTGACTTCAATTTTATCTCCAGCCTGCAAAAAGAAGTAATAGTTTGCTCTAGTTGGGCTAGAAATTCATTCACCACTATAAAATCACATGACAAGCATTATATCTTTGCATCTTACAGCTATTATTTCAGGGCACCTTACCATACATGGATTGAATATCCCTTATTTAAAATGTTCGGGATCAGAAGTGTTTCAGTGTGTGCAATTTTCCAGAGTTTGGGATATCTGTACAGACTTTACAGGATGAGCACTGGTAATTCAAGTCTAAAATCTGAAATGCTCCAAAACTGCAGCTCAAAATCACAGATTTTGGAGCATTTTGGATTTTGGGTTAAAGATGTTGAAACTGTGACAGGCACTTTATCAGAATTAGTTTATTAGAATTCACAACACTTCTTGAAGTCAATAACCCTGGATGAGGAAAATGACACTAAAAGAAATTTGCCAAAGTTCATCTACCTAGTAAAAGGACCAGGCACTGAACCAGGAGTCTATGCTTATTCTCTACAAACTGTCCTCCTGTTCACATTCAAAATTGGACTGACCCACCTACCATCTCTTTGCCTTGGAAGATTAGTCTCATCTACCTTCAAAGAACTGTCAGGGCTGGGGCTGTAGCTCAGTGATAGAGCACTTGCTTAGCCTGTGTGAGGTACTGGATTCAATCCTCAGCACCGCATAAAAATAAATAAAGAAAAAAAAAAAAAAAAAAAGAACTTTCAGTACCATTCATTAAAACATTCATATTTTTCCTCCTGATCAGTTCCTTCAATAGGTACTTGCACAAAGAGAGCTATGGTGTGAGAAAGAAGACAAGACAGATAATGGGAAAAGTGCAATTCTAGGCATCAGACAGACCTAGGTGTGAATGCTGGCTGTCTTATACCATCTGTGTGATTTCTCCTGAGTCCTACTACTGTGTAAATTGAGGTTAAAATGATTAACAAGAAAAAGCTATATGCAATATGTAAGACACTGAGTTTACTTCACATTCTGGAACATTCCCTAGCCATATTCCGCCTCACAGAGGTCAACGTCCTACCATAACACAAAAAGAACTTTCACATAGTGTATTTATCACTGTTGGATTACTAATTTCCTTCCCTTTCTCACTAAATTGAGTTGCAGGCGCACAAAGAGGGAGTCTTCTTTAATCTCTAAATTGCCTACTACCGGTACCTAGCATACAGCCTCAGTAAATATTTATTAAATGAAATAATTGTAAATAATGAGTGATTATAGGATTATAAATGAGAAATAATTTCCAGCTGGGGATGTCCTAAATTGATTGAGGGAGACCAACTTCAACCTGGCCATGAGTAGCATCTCAATAGGTAGAAACAGAAAATGGAAAACCTAGGCAGAGTAGGGAGAATGTCCCATCAAAAACAACTGACAGGAAAAAACAAAAGTGATGAGATTCTACTTATCTCGAGTAATGGGTTACCGTGAGGACCTTTTCAAGCATAAATGGAAAGAAAGTCAAGCGCCTGATCAGGAGAGTAGAGGAATGTGAGTTCAATTTGGCCTACACAGTAGTTAGGTCTGAGCACACAGATGAATGGAGAAAGTGCTAGCAGCATGCCCTACAGACCCAGGAAGCCTGCAAGTGTGTAGACTCAAAAGATAAAAACAAGTACGAATCTATCGAGAACTCTTTTTGTATTTACTGAGCACCTGTGTGGGCTCACAGAATATGAGGAATAAAACATGATGCCACTTTTTCTGTGCTAATAGGTTTTTACCATAAGGGATCCACCCGTTCAGCTTGTCAAAATAAAAAGAATGTTGACTTCAATGTGTCTGTCCGTTTGACCATTCACACCTGTGAAAGTTTTGAACTGCGCTTTTTTTGGTTTACAACATGGTGTTTTGCACAATGCCAGGTACTGTGACAGCTTCAAAACTAACTTGCATTCATTCAGACTGAAGTTTTAACCTATTTCAGAGACAATTTGGGGATCTGGTTAAAGTTATGCTGTTGAAACTACATTTTTTTTTTTTCTTTTCCCCATACTTAAACACTCCTTGCCACTCCCACAAACCAAAAAAACTGAACCAAAGTTCCAGCAGCACTTTAGGGAGAAAAAAGTCTGCAGACTGCCCCTTGCAGGTGGGGAGGAGGGACACTAGGAAACAGGCATCACACAGGCAATGCTTTAAAAACTTGATTTCACATTATGAACATCAGGGCACCTAAATGTTGCCGAGTGCAGGGCCAGAGTGCTGCAGCCAACTGCACACACGCCCCCGCCCCGACTCTACCAGCCGTCCAGCTTCTCCCCTAAATCACACGCCCGCTGACAGGCTCAGGGCAGCCCCGGTTTATGGAAAAGGCCAGGAAACGGATGCTCCCAGGCCACCTGAGCAAGGGCCTGACAGGCGGCCCACTGGGCAGCGCCGAGAGCGGTTGAGTGAGGGGCCGCCAGGTCCCGCGCGTGGGCGAGAGGGCGGGCGGGCGAGCAAGGGAGCTAGCGGCTGGGGCAACCTTTACCTGAAGCTGCTTCCACACTACGGGCCGGGGCACGGGCCCCGGGGCACGTTCCTGAGGGGAGGGCCCGGCTTCCCCACGCCTCCCGGCCCCTGCCCCGAACTCTGCACTCTCGCGATCCTCAGGGACCGGCGCTCCTACCGGCCCGCTCAGCTGCCGCTTCCCGGGCTCGCCCTCATGCCCCCGCTGCTCGCCGCCGCCGGCCGGCCGAGCAGCAGCCCTGTTACCCTGAGCCGCGCCACGACCCGGAACCGCACCCCGGCGCACCGGAAGTCCCTGACCGGGAAGGAGCCTCTGGCTGGGGACGCAGTGCGCAAGCCCCAGAGCCGAGAGCATGGAGCAGCGCCCTCCCGGGAGGCGGGGCCAAGCGGGAAGCCCCGCGCATGCGCGCCGCTGCTCCGGCGCCGGGGAAGAGATTGACGCGGGGTTTCTGGCAAAGAACAGCAGCGCGAGGACTATCCTTGAAGAGACATCAGCGTTAGGGTTCTTTGCGAATAATCTTTCTCCATATTTCCTCGGAGAAAAGTCCTCAGTTGTCCGGAAATGAGCGAGGAGGCAGCTTAGCCGCGATATCTGAAAGACCTGGGCTCAAATGCCAACTCTAACTTGCTGCATGTCCTAGGCTACTCACCTCCCCTCTGGGAGTCCCACCCATAAGAAACACTCAGCAATGGGCCTGATAGTAATAAACACACAGGAAGCTATGCCTTTTTTTCTCTAAAATGCAAATAATAATTTTATGAAGAGAACTACCAGGAGGTTTCGATGAGATCTGAAAGGACTGACACCGAACAGGGGCTCCCAGTTCTCAATCTCTGCCCTCTGGAAATCAGTGGCAGAAGCCATGGTGACGGGGGAAAGGGACCTTAAGCAGTGCAATGATAGTGTTCTACCTGAGAAATGGCCTGGGAAGTTTCTCAAAAATGTATTGAGCAGCCGGGCGTCGTGGTGCATGCCTGTGATCCCAGCGACCTGGACGGCTGAGGCAGGAGTTCAAGGTCAACTTGAGCAACTTAGTGAGTTCAAGGTCAACTTGAGCAACTTAGTGAGATCCTGTCTCAAATAAAATAAATACATAAAAGACTAAGGAATGTAATTCAGTGGTAGAATGCCCCTGGGTTCAATTCCCAATACCACCAAAAAAAAAAAAAAAAAAAAAAAAAAAAAGTTGAATTTCAACCCTGGGGGACCCCTA
This sequence comes from Sciurus vulgaris, assembly GCF_902686455.1. Classification (NCBI taxonomy): domain Eukaryota; kingdom Metazoa; phylum Chordata; class Mammalia; order Rodentia; family Sciuridae; genus Sciurus; species Sciurus vulgaris. Next base: position 81,516,908 of record NC_136476.1, read on the forward strand.
CCCAATTTTAAAATCACCAAACAATACACCATGGATCGTCTCATGTATTCAAATATATGACAGGTGTCGTCACAAACGGGAAAGGAAAGGCGCCCAGGTGCACTCGTACACTTACAGCTCCGTCAGGGACCTGTTGGAGGCGCTCTGCAAAAGAACAGGTGTGAACAAATGCTCCATTTTCTGAAATCACCACGATCTCTGTCTCTCTCTGTGGTACTGGGGGTTGAACCTCTGGAATGTTCAGGGTGCAACACCACCCCCTGCCCCCTTCCTAGATCTCCTCTCCATCTCTCCATTTTCAGATCTCTCAAGCTCCAGTCTGAAGCCCAACTGCCTGTCCCTCAGGCATATGAAACTCGACTGGACTAAAACGGAAATCAGCTGGAATGCTAAGGATTTATAGGTTCAGAAGATCGAATACCCATTCTGCCATTTCTGGTCTCGTGACTTCCCCTCTCCAAACTGCCTCTCCTTTTGTGTTAAATGAGAATGGTAAAAGCCCCAGCTAAACCTCTTTGAGTTGTGGGATTGCGTGAGCTAATACATACAACTCACATAGAACAGAGCCTGACCCGTGGTGAACATTTACCCCTATTCCTATACCTCCACTAGTACACAGATTTTTGGCAGGGAGGGGATTGAACCCAGGGTGCCTCTATCACTGAGGTACACCCCAAGCCCTTTTTGAGTTTGAGACAGGTTCTCCTTAAGTTGCTGGGTCCTCAAATTTGGATTCCCCTGGGATTCCCCTGCCTCAGTTCCCAAGCAGCTGGGATTACAGGTGTGCACCACAGTACACAGATATTTACTGAATGCCTAGTATGTATTAAGCCTGTCTTAGGCACTGGAAATTCAGTTACACAAAGGCCAGACAGGATTCCTGCCCTAAAGCAGCTCATAGTCAAGTTCAACTATGGGTTTGAAATAGTTACTATGGCAAGTTGACATGGAGGGAAATATGGTACAGTTTCAAGGACATTATTGAGGAACCAGTTGATAATGGAAACCGCGAACTTATGATAGTAATAATATGATGATTCCTGTGATTTTTCCCCTCTTGCTAGTTTGAGCAATCAAGACACATGCATAGACAGAGTGAGAAACTGGATTAATCCAAGGAAGGATTTTTGCAGGACAAGTCATGACATTTAAGATCTCATCCCCCCCCCCCCCCGCCCCGCCCCGCCCCGCCCCGCCCCGCCCCGCCCCGCCCCGCCCCGGTACTGGGGATCGAACTCAGGGCCTTGTGCTTGCAAGGCAAGCACTCTACCAGCTGAGCTATCTCCCCAGCCCAAGATCTCATCTTTTAAGAGTACTTTAATATAAAGGACCACAGAATGTGTGCTGGATAGGGAAGAGAATTCCAGAAATGCTGGTGTCATTGGCCTGAAGGTCTCAATGTACAATGGACGTCACTGACAGAGTAGGGCAGAAGGACAGAGGTGTCTTCAGAGATTAATGTCTTAATGAAGATCTTCAAGTGAAGAGACAGGTGAAATTGTGTTCCCTGCTTCAGGGGAACGGAGGGGGAAATCATTGAAAATGAGACCATTAAGGAACTGAGAAGCTCATGGATCTCAAAAGCCCCTAGGATCATGGACAAAAGCAGGTGAAGTGGAAACCAGAGGTGTTTCCCACCTGAGGAACACCACTGGGCAGGTAGATGTGGAGAGAAAACAGTCAAGGATGGCAGGAGACAAGGAGAGTCCCACTGGAGTGTGGAAGTCAGGTTGAAGAGCAAAGCATATGTTGACCTCTTTCCAGACCTAGTGGTGCATGGTGGTGGGATCAGAGCTAACACATACAGAAACACAGCACTGTCAGATGGTGCTGGCCAGGCAGGCTAGGGGACCCCAGCAGCCACGAGAGCATTCCTGAGGACCAGGTTCCACAGCCTTCATCTCTAGCTTGGAAAGAAAGTCATGTTAGGGGGTGGCTGTTCCCTTTCTTCTGGTTCTCAGAACTAGACTGGGACAATGGGCAGAGATCAAAGATGCCTACTAGCTCTGTGGACTTCAACAAGCTACTTGCCGTCTGTGTCTCCATTTCCCCATCTAGGTTGTTGTGAGGACTCTGAAGCAATGCATGGAGGCTACTTAAAACAACCCCTGGTACCCTGGAAGTGTCCCGTAAATGCCAGCTCCTGTGGGCCAGCATGCCAAGATGGGCTGCAAGGGTCGAGTCCCTTTATGCATTTCCTTTCCTCACATTCTGCTGGAACTTCAATCACCCTGCCCCTGCGCACTCAGGAAACTTCTATTCGTTTTTCAAAAGTGGCTTAAGGAGGGTTTTCAAGATGGCGGCCTAGAGGGTGGCTGCATTTCATGTTGCTCCAGGACTCAGGATTCAAAAGAGGAGATATTGAGAGACTTGGGACCAACTCAAAGCAGCCGGGTAAGTCTCTCCCGCTGGGGAGGCGTCCTGGATGGGGCGGTAGTCCCGGAACACAGGGAACTTTGTGAAGTAGAGCTGCTGGTGAGACACCCCTCCCCCCGCTGGAGCAGTGAACTCGGACAACTGAGAGCATCGTAGAGGAGGCTGCTCAGCACAGTGCTTGGACTCGGAGCAACCACGGGGGCTCCGGTGGCTGCCCAGGAGAGGAGCGGCGAGGAGAGCTGTGTGGACTCAGAGTGACCACTCCTGACACCGGGGCCTGCCCTGAGGAGGAGGAGGAGGAGAAGGAGGAGGAGGAGCACGGCGGGTCACTTGGACTCGCAGTGACTGCATTAGAGCTCCAGGCAGCTGCTCAGAGGAGGAAGCGATTGGTGAGTTGTTTGGACTTAAAGCGACCGCTCCTGAACACAGGGGGGCTGCCTGGAGGAGGAGCGCGGTGGGTTGCTTGGTCTCGAGTGGCCGCACCAGAGCTCCGGGCGGCTGCCCAGAGGAGGCGTGCAGCGGGTCACGTGGATTCAGAGCCACTCAGAGTGACCGCTCCTGAACACCCGGGGGGTTACCTGGAGGAGGAGGAGGAACGGGGCGGGTCACTTCAACTCGGAGTGACTGCCCAGGGCTACGGGCGGTTGGTGGGAGGAGGAGGAACGCAGTGAGTTGCTTGGACTCCTAGTGACCGCACTGGAATACTGGGCAGCTGTCTGGAGGAAGAGGAGTGCGGCAGGTCTCTGGGACTCAGAGTGATTATATTGGGCCCCAGGTGGCTGCTCAGAGGAGGGGCTGCATAGCCAGGCGATTAGGTGCAGAGCAGGGTCCCAGGATCTAGGAGGCTTCTTGGTGGAAGAGCCGCACAGAGACACGCTTAGGGGCGGAGCGAAGGTTCCAGGACTGCGGGCAGATTTTCTGGGGAGGGGCAGCCTAAGGAGATTCATCTGCGAAGGGTGAGGCTCCCAGGCCCAGGAGGTAGGGCCAGGCCCCTGGGAATTTTGCAGAGGAAGGCAGCCCAGCCCAGGCGGTAGCTGTAAATTCAGGGGAACCTCTAGGAGGGGAACTGACCAGCGAGACCTCCCCACCAGGTGAGTCTTCCCTGCCAGGTGAGGTTTCCCCAAAAGGACAAAAACCAGAGACACAGGCCCAAACAGACCTTGCCTAAGCCCGCAGCCTAGTTCCCCTTTGGATGACCATTGGTCAACAAGTGGAGGCACCTCTGCCCACTAGCAGGGAATATACCCCACCTGAAGGCCACCACTCCTAGAGAGGCAGCTTCCTTGTGGAGAACCGCATTATCAACTTCCTCCAAGACTTCAGCCTACTGAAGGCTAAGAGGGGATATATATAGAAATCTTCAAGGACATTGTAAGTCAATAGAGGAAATCTGCAATATCTCAGCGGTCCACTGATACCTGAACAATACGAGAAAACAAGGAAAGAAAATGCCGCAAACAAATCTAGATGTTACATCAATAAATCCCAATGACAGCATGGAAGAAGAAATGACAGAAAAGGAGTTCAGAATGTACATAATTAAAATGATCAGGGAAGCAAATGATGAGATGAAAGACCAAATGCAGGCATTGAATGATGAGATGAAAGAGCAAATGCAGGCATTGAATGATCGCACCAATCAACAGTTAAAAGAACAAATACAGGAAGCAAAAGACCATTTCAATAAAGAGTTAGAGATATTGAAAAAAAACCAAACAGAAATCCTTGAAATGAAGGAAACAATAAACCAAATTAAGAACTCCATAGAAAGCATACCCAGTAGGATAGAACACCTGGAAGACAGAACCTCAGACATTGAAGACAAAATATTTAACCTTGAAAACAAAGTTGAACAAACAGAGAAGATGGTAAGAAATCATGAACAGAATCTACAAGAATTATGGGATATCATGAAAAGGCCAAATTTAAGAATTATTGGGATTGAGGAAGGCCTAGAAAAACAAACCAAAGGAATGAACAATCTATTCAATGAAATAATATCAGAAAATTTCCCAAATCTGAAGAATGAAATGGAAAATCAAGTTCAAGAGGCTTATAGGACTCCAAATACACAAAATTACTACAGACCCACTCCAAGGCACATTATAATGAAAATACCGAACATACAAAATAAAGACAGAATTTTAAAGGCTGTGAGAGAAAAGAACCAAATTACATTCAGGGGGAAACCAATACGGATATCAGCAGATTTTTCAATCCAGACCCTAAAAGTAAGAAGGGCCTGGAACAACATTTTTCAAGCCCTGAAAGAAAATGGATGCCAACCAAGAATCTTATACCCAGCAAAACTTACCTTCAAATTTGATGATGAAATAAAATCCTTCCATGATAAACAAAAGCTAAAAGAATTTACAAAAAGAAAGCCAGCAATACAGAACATTCTCAGCAAAATATTCCATGAGGAAGAGATGAAAAACAAAGAAGCAAATCAGCAAAGGGAGGAATTATCCTAAAGGAATTGTCAAATAAAGGAGGAACCAAGTAGTGTCAAATAAATAAATAAATAAAATTTTAAAAATGAACCATATGACCGGGAAACCAAATCATATCTCAATAATAACCCTGAATGTTAATGGCCTGAATTCATCAATCAAAAGACATAGACTGGCAGATTGGATTAAAAAGAAGGCTCCAACAATATGTTGCCTACAAGAGACTCACCTCATAGAAAAAGATACCCATAGTCTAAAGGTGAAAGGATGGGGAAAAACATACCATGCACATGGACTCAGCAAAAAAGCTGGAGTATCCATCCTCATTTCAGATAATGTGGACTTCAAGCCAAAGATAGTCAGAAGGGATAAAGAAAGTCATTTCATACTGCTTAAGGGAGGCATAAATCAGCAAGATATAACAATCATAAACATCTATACCCCAAACAGTGGCTCATCCATGTATGTCAAACAAATCCTTCTCAATTTCAGAAACCAAATAGACCATAACACAATAATACTAGGTGATTTTAACACGCCTCTCTCACCACTGGACAGATCTTCCAGACAAAACTTGAACAAAGAAACCATAGATCTCAATAACACAATCAATAATTTAGACTTAACGGACATTTATAGAATATACCATCCAACCAAGAGCGAATACACTTTCTTCTCAGCAGCACATGGATCCTTCTCTAAAATAGACCATATATTATGCCACAAAGCTAATGTTAGCAAATACAAGAAGATAGAGACACTACCTTGTATTCTATCAGATCATAATGGATTGAAGTTAGAAATAAATGAAAGAGTAAAACACAGAAACTATTCCAACATCTGGAGATTAAATAATATGCTATTATATGATGAATGGATAACAGAAGATATTAGGAAGGAAATTTAAAAATTCTTAGAGGTAAATGAGAACAAAGAAACATCATATCAAAATCTCTGGGACACTATGAAAGCAGTACTTAGAGGGAAATTTATTTCATGGAGTGCATTTAATAAAAGAAGTAAAACTCAACAAATAAACGACCTAACACTACAGCTCAAAGCCCTAGAAAAAGAACAGACCAGCACCAAAAGTAGTAGAAGACAGGAAATAGTTAAACTCAGAGCTGAAATCAATGAAATTGAAACAAAAGAAACAATACAAAAAATTGACAAAATAAATAGTTGGTTATTCAAAAAAATAAACAAAATGGATAAACCTTTAGCCACACTAACAAAGAGAAGACGAGAGAAAACTCAAATCACTAAAATTCGGAATGAACAAGGAAATATCACAACAGACACGATTGAAATACAAAACATAATTAGAAGCTATTTTGAAAATCTATACTCCAACAAAATAGAAAATTTTGAAGACATCAACAGGTTTCTAGAGACATATGAATTGCCTAAACTGAACGAGGAGGACATACACAATTTAAATAGACCAATTTCAAGTACTGAAATAGAAGAAGTCATCAAAAGCCTACCAACAAAGAAAAGTCCAGGACCAGATGGGTTCTCAGCCGAGTTCTACAAAACCTTTAAAGAAGAGCTCTTTCCAATACTTCTCAAAGTATTCCATAAAATAGAAGAGGAGGGAACCCTCCCAAACTCATCTATGAAGCCAATATCACACTGATACCTAAACCAGACAGAGACTCATCAAGGAAAGAAAATTTCAGACCAATATCCTTAATGAACATCGACGCAAAAATTCTCAATTTTAGCAAATCGCATACAAAAACATATTAAAAGGATAGTGCACCATGATCAAGTGGGTTTCATCCCAGGGATGCAAGGTTGGTTCAACATCAGGAAATCAATAAATGTAATTCACCATATCAATAGACTTAAAGTCAAGAATCACATGATTATTTCAATAGATGCAGAAAAAGCATTTGATAAAATACAGCACCCCTTCATGCTCAAAACACTAGAAAAAATAGGAATAGTGGGAACATTCCTTAACATTGTAAAGGCCATTTATGCTAAGCCCATGGCTAATATCATTCTAAATGGTGAAAACTGAAAGCATTCCCCCTAAAAACTGGAACAAGGCAGGGATGCCCTCTTTCACCACTTCTATTCAACATCGTTCTTGAGACTCTAGCCAGAGCAATTAGACAAGCCAAAGAAATTAAAGGGATACGAATTGGAAAAGAAGAACTCAAACTATCCCTGTTCGCTGATGACATGATTATATATTTAGAGGAATCTGGAAATTCCACCAGAAAACTCTTAGAACTCATAAGTGAATTCAGTAAAGTAGCAGGTTACAAGATCAATGCCCATAAATCCAACGCATTTTTATACATAAGTGATGAATCTTCAGAAAGAGAAATTAGGAAAACTACCCCATTCACAATAGCCTCGAAAAAAATAAAATACTTGGGAATCAATCTCACAAAAGAGGTGAAAGACCTCTACAATGAGAACTACAGAACACTAAAGAAAGAAATTAAAGAACACCTTAGAAGATGGAAAGATCTCCCACGTTCTTGGATAGGAAGAATTAATATTGTCAAAATGGCCATACTACCTAAAGTGCTATACAAATTCAATGCAATTCCAATTAAAATCCCAATGACGTACCTTACAGAAATAGAGCAAGCAATTATGAAATTCATCTGGAAGAATAAGAAACCCAGAATAGCTAAAGCAATCCTTAGCAGGAAGAGTGAAACAGGGGGTATTGCAATACCAGATCTTCAACTCTACTACAAAGCAATAGTAACAAAAACGGCATGGTATTGGTACCAAAATAGACAGGTGGATCAATGGTACAGAATAGAGGACACGGACACAAACCCAAATAAATACAATTTTCTCATATTAGACAAAGGGGCCAAAAATATGCAATGGAGAAAAGATAGCCTCTTCAACAAATGGTGCTGGGAGAATTGGAAATCCATATGCAACAGAATGAAACTAAACCCATATCTCTCACCATGCACGAAACTAAACTCAAAATGGATTAAGGACCTCGGAATCAGACCAGAGACTTGGCAGATTATAGAAGAAAGAGTAGGTCCAGATCTTCAACATGTCGGCTTAGGACCAGACTTCCTTAACAGGACTCCCATAGCACAAGAAATAAAAGCAAGAATCAATAACTGGGATAGATTCAAACTAAAAAGCTTTCTGTCAGCAAAGGAAACTATCAGCAATGCGAAGAAAGAGCCTACAGAGTGGGAGAATATCTTTGCCAATCATACTTCAGATAGAGCACTAATCTCCAGAATCTATAAAGAACTCAAAAAACTCTACTCCAAGAATACAAATAATCCAGTCGACAAATGGGCTAAGGAAATGAATAGACACTTCACAGAAGATCTACAAGCAATCAACAAACATATGGAAAAATGTTCAACATCTCTAGTAATAAGAGAAATGCAAATCAAAACCACCCTAAGATTCCATCTCACCCCAATTAGAATGGCGATTATCAAGAATACAAGCAACAATAGGTGTTGGCAAGGATGTGGGGAGAAAGGTACATTCATACATTGCTGGTGGGGCTGCAAGTTGGTGCCGCCACTCTGGAAAGCAGTGTGGAGATTCCTTAGAAAACTTGGAATGGAACCACCATTTGACCCAGCTATCCCACTCCTTGGCCTATACCCAAAGGACTTAAAATCAGCATACTGCAGAGATACAGCCACATCAATGTTCATAGCTGCTCAATTCACAATAGCCAGACTGTGGAACCAACCTAGATGTCCTTCAATTGATGAATGGATAAAGAAACTGTGGTATATATATACAATGGAATATTACTCAGCCATAAAGAATGATAAAATTATGGCATTTGCAGGCAAATGGATGAAATTGGAGAATATCATGCTAAGTGAGATAAGCCAATCTCAAAAAACCAAAGAACGAATGATATCGCTAATAAGTGGATGATGACACATAATGGGGGGAGGGAAGGGTTAGTGTTAGTGTTAGAGATAGGGTTAGGGAGGGGGACAAGTATGGGGGAAGGAAGGACTGTATAGAGGGAAAAGAGGGGTGGGAGGGGTGAGGGGAAGGGAAAAAATAACAGAATGAATCAAAGGACATTACTCTATGTAAATTTGTGTTTGCACAGATGGTATGCCTTTACGCCATGCACAAACAGAGAAACAACATGTATCCCATTTGTTTACAATAAAAATAATACATTAAAAAAAAAAGTGGCTTAAAACAGCCATTTATTATTTCTCAGGCTGCTGTGGCGATGGTGTGTCTCCTGCCAGTCTTGCCTGGGCTTGCTTACCTCATTGCAGTCAGATGGTGGCCAGAATGTTTGGAAGGACTAAGATGGCTTCCCATCTATGACTGGAGATGTTGGTAGGGATCCCTTGGTGTTTCTCCTTGTGCCCTCCCACATGACCGTCTTAGTTTTCTACATAACGTAGCTGCAGGATTCTGAAAGAATAATCACCAATGTACAAGTGATGTTTTAAAAAATATATTTGTGGAGCAAGGTGCAGTGTGCAGGCCTGTAATCCCAATGACTGGGGAGGCTGAGGCAGGACAATCACAAATTCGAGGCCAGCCTCAGCAACTTAGCAAGACCCTGTCTCAAAAGAAAAAATAAAAAGGAATAGGGGTGTAGCTCAATGGTTAAGTGCCCCTGAGTTCAATCCCTAGTACAAAAAAAAAAAAAAAAAAAAAAAATATATATATATATACATATGTATACATATGTTTTTTAACACACACATTAACCATTTCTACTGTTTGTTTATTTGTTTTTGTAGTGCTGGGGATTGAACCCAGGGCCTATGTGCTTGCTTTGCAAGCACATAATGAACTGAGCTATATCTCCAGCCTCTACTCATTCTTGAAGACCCAGTTCAAATACGGCTTCCTCCAGGAAGCTTTCCCAGATTACCTCTCTCTTCCATAATAGGTCACAAGAATCACTTCATTCTGTTTACCATTTGTCACGCATTTATCCCAAAATGAACACTAAATGAGAAGGTGCTCAAAAATGTGCATCTTGACCACCTTTTCATTTAACAGAGATGTGGAAGCAATTGGAAATCTTGTTTTACATAAGCATTATCAGCACATGGAAAACACCACTTGGCCAAACAGGATGAGGAGCAGAGCATAAACACACTAGGGAGAAAATAATGCTCTTTCAAGCCCTGTCAAAGCTGTGGGGGAAGAGGAGGCACCTTCCAGTTACTTGCAAATGTGTGTTCTTTTTATTTTATATGTGTAAATAGATTTCCCGGCTATCTTCCCAATTTTGACTTCTCCTTTTGAAATATTTTTTTTCCTCCTAGAGAGAAAAGACGCATTTATACTCCCATGGTATAATGCAGTGCCAGGAAAGAGTAAATTAGGTGTCAAAGAAGCCCCCAGAAGTGCACCATCTTACAGCACCATAGTGTTTTCTCAAATTTAAATAAAGTTTCAATGTAAAGAATTTTTTAAAGCAAATATACTGCTTGTAATAAGGTAAGTCTGGCGGGCAGAAGCACAAAATTAACCAACCAGAAAATCTTTAAAGGTAACACTTTGAGGAGACTGTTTAAATACGGATCATTAGGCTAGGGATGTCACTCAGCAGCAGGGCACTTGCCTAGCATGTGTGAGGCCCTGGGTTCCATCCCCAACACTGGAGAAGAAAGGCAGATCAGTACTGGAGGTTCGGCAGAGATTTGCCCAGCTTTGTTTCATGCTGAATATTATTTCCGGTGAGTGACCCTTTTTAGGTACTTAGGGTGAGAACTGGACATCTGGTTTTATTACAGTATTTCTGTAGCTACAAAATCCAGGCCCTGTAGCCTGCTTCTGGTAGTGTCTTTGTGTGTGCGCATGCCAGGAACTGAACCCAGGGGCGCTTAATCACTGAGCCACATTCCCAGCCTTTTTTATATTTTAAGACAGGGTCTTGTTAAACTTGCTTAGGGCCTCAGTAAGTTGCTGAGGCTGGCCTCGAACCTGCCATCCTCCTCCCTCAGCCTCCTGAGCGCTGGGATTACAGGCGTGTGCCCCCATGCCCGGCCAGGTAGTGCCTTCCTTATTTCAGAGGTTAGCTAGTACAGTGAGTGCCAACCCCTAAATTAATTGATGTTAACAGTACTTAGGATGTAAAAAACAGACTCGTATGTTTTGTCGAATGCAACTTCCAAGAATGCATAATTAACAGTGTCTCCATTAATATACAGTATGTTCAACAGTGAGACACCGCTATCATAAATAAAGGTAGACATGGATAAATTTATAATTAAAAATGCATTAGAAATTACAAGCATAATTTATTTACTAATGTGCACTGGAATAAATTTTATGTGTAATATTTTAAAACAGGGCATTAATAAATAATAGTGAACATAAAATGTTTTTGCAGCTAAAAATATTTCAATAAATATTAGTAAGTTAAGTGTGCTGCAGAGTTATAATTGCTATGAAGTCAAGTTCATAGAACAGAATCATAATGGAGAGGATTGTTTCTTGGGTGTATTCAAAATGTCAGAAACACATAGCTGTCTTTCTGTGAAGCTGACAAGTTAGGTTTTCAAAGTGGTGCCTGCAAATGTTTTAAGAATAAATGCATCCCAGTGACTCAGGAGACTGAGGTAGGAGAATCACAAGTTTGAGGCCAGCCTGGGCAACTTAGTGAGACCCTTTCTCAAAATAAAATATACAAAGGGTTGGGGGTATAGCTCAGAGGAGTGCTTGCCTAGCGTGCCCTGGGTAGAGGAGGGGAAATTATTCATTACTTAGGACACAAGGTAGTGAATAATGGAGCCCTGTATTGAGAAAACCAAGATGCTCCGAGGGAGCGCATCAATGGGGACAGTACTGAGGATGGAACCAGTGCATGGAACTGTTGCATGTGAGGCAAGCATTCCACACTGATCTACATCCTCGGCTCTTGTCGTTTTTTATTTTGAGACAAGGTCTCACTAAGTTGTAAGACTGGACTCAAACTTGTGATCCTCCTGCCTCAGCCTCCTAAGTAGTTGGGATTATAGGCGGCCACCAGCCCAGCCAGAGAGAGTACATTTACAGATGGTGGATTCAGATCTTATCCACCTGTTTGGCCCACAGTAATTTGAAGCAATTTTTCCTTAGAACCTCTTACTTGAAATTTGAACTTTTCACTAGAAAATTGACTTTATCGGAACAGGGATGTAGCTCAGTGGCAGAACACTTGCCTATTATGTACTAAGCCCTGGGTTCAAACCCTAGTACTACAAAAAAATAAGTAAAAAGAGTATTGACCTTGCACTCTGGGTGTATATGTCTGTGTGTTTAACTGTTCATTTTTGTGGAGCTGGGGAAGGAACCTAGGGCCCTGCACATGCCAAGTACACCCTGCCACTGAATACACCCCCAGGCCTGTGCTTTGGCTTTACCAAGGGCAAACAATTCCCAGATGCCAGGCACTGTTCTGAGTACTCACATCTTCTACCAATTTCATGGTCTTAACCACCTCACTGACTCCATTATGTTAACTTTATATGTATTTAACTTTTGGAGTGTTCACATCACATGTTATTGGGATTGTAAATCCCACTACACACAGCAGTATTTGTTTGATGCACCTGAAAAGAGAACTTTATCTTTATGTGTAGAGTGTTTTACATTTTGCTTTTTTTTTTTTTTTTTTTTTTTCAGATAAGCCTGTAGTTGATTAACAGTAAATGGCATCCATCACTGGTCTACCTTACCCCGTGCCAGGTTCTGGGCTAACAGGGAGTCTAATTTAATGCTCCAAACAATCCAGTAACTGGATGTTATTATCCATCCACTTAATGAATGAGGAAACTGAGTCTCAGAAAGATGAAATCACTTGCTCAAGATGATATAATGTGTAACTAGCTGCCTGGGAAGCCCCAAGATCTCTACTTACCCAATAATAACCAGCAGCCCCCGTTCTTAAAATAACCCTGTCCTTTCTCTAAATTGTGTTGGTGCCCAGTGTCTCACAGTCCTTTCAGCTGGGTTTTATTTTTTCCCTGTTGATATCTAATCTAAGTCCCTCCTGTTCCCATTTAAGATAATTCCCTCATGTCCTGTCCTTGGTAGACAAGAACTGATGTTTAAAACACATGAGCAATATCCCTTTAGATATTTGAAGATGGCTATTAAATTCTCCTTAACCTTCTTTTCTCCATGATGTGTTATTAGTAACCCCAATTCCTTTTGCCTTTTCTCACAGGGACTCTTTTTAAAGCATTACCCCCCAAGTCAATACTCTTAGAAAGTGCTTTTAGGTTTTCTGTATCTCAATTCATTATCATCACCTTCAAAGAGCACCCACATGTGCATGTGAACTGTGCTGGAATTTATACAAGCCAGGAAAGCTGATGTTGCCCCAGCTCCAAGAAGATACCTGAGTCTCCAAATAACAGTCTTTGAAATCCTTCCTGTGCCTGCATCATCTCCCCACCTTGCCTGGGACAATTTACTGAACTAGAAGTAACGTGAGGCAAGAGAGTATGTCAGACATCATAGCATCCCTGATAACCGGCACAATTGAAGCACACAGCTAGATAAATATCGATATTATAGGGAATGAGGATTACCACTTGATAATCTGGCCCAAGCTAACACGCTCCCTCACACCCATTGGGCAACCCTAGTTAGAATAGATGTCTCTCTATCAGTGGTCCAGAACAACTGTACATTAAATGCAGTAAGAGGCTGTGGAAAGGTGTGAATACTGTCACTCCAGTGACTTTGAGCAAAACTGATGCTTAGAACAATGATGAACAAACTCCAGCCTAGAAGTAAAACAAAATGAAAGGTAAATAGCTCCAAGGCTGAATCCACGCAGTCTGGCCTGCTCAGGGCTATTCTGCTTCTCTGGAAATATTGGAAAGCTTTCACAGAGCGGGATCTGCAGCCTACTTGTCCACAAGCAGGTCACCCTCCTGAGGGGCGGTGGATGTGACGAAGGCCACGATGCAGCCACTGTTCATCATGACACTTATGCTGTGCCTTTTCCCATACCTGGCCCACTCTCAGGGTTCTTGGGTTGAAGCCCCTGGTCTGGTTTTAGGAAACAGCCCAAGAACTCATGTCTGCTTTTACATAGCAAAGGGATTGGTAGGAAAGGGAAACAGTGAGGGGGAAGCCAACCTGTTCTTCCCAAGCACAAGTACAATCTCCCCCCTAATCTGGACATTATACTGGAGAGAAAAAGACTGTTGAAAATAAGGGGGTGGGGGGTGTGGGTAGGGGCTAGGGTTGTGGCTCAGTGGTAAAGAGCTTGCCTAGCATGTGTGAGGCCCTGGGTTCAATCCTCAGCACCACATGGAAATAAAATAAAGCTATTGTGTCCACCTGCAACTAAAACAAAATATATATTAAAAAAAAAAAAAAAAGGGCTGGGGACATAGCTCGGTTGGTAGAGACCCTGGGTTCAATCCCCAACACCGCAAAAAAAAAAAAAAAAAAAAAGAAAAGAAAAGAAAAGAAGGGGATGAGCAGGATTATAAATTATTCATCTTTGTAATTCCCATATTTTTGTTTCGTTTTGTTTTTGCAATACTAGGGATTGAACCTAGGACCTCACTCACGTTAGGCAAATACTCTACCAATGAGCTGCATCCCCAGTTCTTTATTTTATTCTGTACAGGGTCTTACTAAATTGCCCTGGCTGACCTCAACTTGGGATCTTCCTGCCTCAGGTTCCAGGGCACCACCACGTCAGCCTGTATTTCCTGTCCTTTGCTAAAATCTTAGCACAAAATATTGCTTGGAATGGAGTAGGTTAATTTTAGCTTCTGCCCCCTTGTGTACATGGATGGGCAGTCATATCACTTCTCTGTGCCTCAGTTTCCCTACATGTGCAGAAGTAATAACATCTGGCATTATATAATGCCATTTAAGAACTGTAAGATGTTCTATATATGTAAACTACAAAAGAGAAAAATTGCCTCTCAAAGATATAAATTCTTTGTTGTTGTTTTGGAGTTACTAAGGATGGACCCCAGGCCTCAAACATGCTAGGCAAGCACTCTATCGTGGAACTATATCCCCAGATGCCGTGATTTTAGCATTCTTTTCTCCCAAGGAAGATAATACAGAGGTTTTTTAAATATTTTCCCTTCAGATTCAACAATAGTGATTTCGAATTTTAAACAATTTCATTCTGAGTCACGCATGCTGGAGCACTCCTACAATCGCAGCTACTAGGGAGGCTTAGGCAGGATTGCAAGTTTAAGACAAGCCTGGGCAACTGTCTCAAAATAAAAAATAAAAAATAAATTTAAAAGAAAAGAAAGAAAAAGAGGGGCTGGTGCTATAGCTCAGTTGGTAAAGTGCTTGCCTCACATGCACAAAGCCCAGGGTTCAATCCCCAGCACCACAAAAAAGAAAAAAAAAAGAAAGAAAGAAAAAGAAAAAAATATAAAGCAAAAGGGACATAGGAGCTAATTAAAAGCTCTCCACATGGCCAAACTTAAAGCAATTTGAGAAACTAAGCAAAGTAGTATTTAATTATAACTCAAAGTATAAAATATCCATAAGTTCATACGGATAGAAATAAATGGTTGAATAAATGAATGTTGGAAAAGAAAAATTTCAAACAATTTTCATAGATACTTCACCCTCAATGGGAGGGAGCACAAATTGCTACTCCATAAACATGGCTATGAATAGTGACTTCCTTCCAAAAAATCCAGAATGAAAAGCGGAGTAATCTTGGAGAAACAGTGGAGAAACCTGACAAACACGACATCAGCCAGATGACCAGAGTCAGCAACAGAGGTGAGTCATGCCCCTGGTGTGCACCCTGGAGACACTGTGCTAAAGTGACCCTGGATCTCTAAGGCCTTCCTCCTCCTGAGCCCATCACCCCAGTCTAACCATGAGAAACACATCAAACAAATTCCAGGGGAGGGGCATCCTACCAAAGTCTTGACCAGTTCTTCTCAAAACTCTCAAGGTTGTTCAGAGCACAGAAAGTCTGAGAGACCGTCAAGAGAGAGGCACTGAAGGAGACAGGATTCTATCCTGGGTAAGATCCCAGAGTAGTGCAAACCAAGTGAATTGAGGGAATTGGAATAAACCATGCACTTCAGTTAATAAACTTAACCATTTATTAATAAATGAAACCAAACTTCAGCTGGTTTGTTAATTGTAGCAAATGTACCCTTCTAATCTAATATGTTAATAGCTGGGGAAACTGGATGCAGATTATATGGGAACTCTGTACTAACTTCTCAGATTTTTCATAAATCTGAAGCTGTTCTAAAAAACCGAATTCTAGGGGCTGGGGTTGTGGCTCAGTGATAGAGCACTTGCATGGCATGTGTGAGGCCCTGGGTTTGATACTCAGTACCACATATAAATAAATAAAATAAAAAATCAACTGACAACTACAAAAATATTAAAATAAAAAAATTGTTTAAAAATAAGGAAATAAACTAATTCTAGGGGTTAAGGTATAGCTCAGTGGTACAATGTGGTACAATGCGTGCCTAGTATGTGCAAGGCCTTGGGTTTCATCTCCAACACTGAAAAAAAAAATGTAAATTAAGAAAAAAACCTTTTTTTTGTATGATACTGAGGATGGAATCCAGGGTCTCACTTCTCCAAGCTATCTGCCACTTAAAAAAAAAATTTTTTTTTTTTTTAAATTTTGAGACAGGGCCTCAATAAATTGCCCAGGCTGGCTTCAAATTTGTGATCCTTACCCTATGTACATGTTTGATTACACAGATGGTGTGACTCTATACCATGTACAACCAGAGAAATGAAAAGTTGTATCCCATTTGTGTACAATGACTTAAAAAATAAGATTAAAAAAAATTTGTTGGGGCTGGGAATATAGCTCAGGTGGTAGAGTGCTTGCCTCACATGCACAAGGCTCTGAGTTCAATCCCCAGCACCGCCCCCTACCCAAAAAGAGAACTGGGAAGGTAGCTCAGTGGTAGAACACCCTTGGGGTCAATTCCTAGTATGACAACAAAAATTAAAAATAAAAATAAAAAATAAAAAATTTGTGATCCTTCTGCCTCACCCTCCTGAGTAGTTGGATTACAGGCATGCACCATCACACCAGCCAAGAATTATTTTTAAGATTATTCACAACTGTCTATACAACTGCTGCTACTAAAAGCTGAGCTAGGGCTGGGGATATAGCTCAGTGGTACAGTATTTGCCTACAGCATGTGAGTCCCTGAGTTCAATCCTAATAACACAGAAATAAACAAACTTAAAAAGTAAGGTAGATCTCTAGGAAGTTACAAAGGGATAGAAGATACAAATTAGAGAATGATATAAGGTATTTGCAAAATAATATATATGTACGATAGCATTTTTGTTTTTAAAAATTCACAAAGTTGGGCATGGAGGTACATACCTGTAATGTGACTTGGGAGGCTGATTCCAAGTTCAAGGACAGCCTCAACAACTTAGTGAGGCTCTGTCTCAAACTAAGTAAATAAAAAGGACTAGAGATGTGCACCCCTGGGTTACATCCCCAGTACTACAAAAAGAAAAAATAAATAAATAAATAAACAAATACATAGAAATAAAAATAAACAAGGGACTGGGAATGTAGTTCAGTGGTAGAGTGCTTGCCTAGGATGTGAGGCCTTGGGTTTGACCCCCAGCACCGCAACAGCAACAACAACCACACAAACAAAAACTACACACATACTCATCTGTACATACACACTCCGGGAGTGCAATGGCAAAGGCCTATGGACAGTGACTCTAGTAACTACCTGTGGGAGGGATTGGGCATGTGAAGGTATGCACAAGGAGAACTTAGGCTTTATCTGTTTAGAGGAAATATTCCAAAGAGAACACAGTCCGGTATTACTTGTACGATCATAAAGTGGATAAGAAAACAAATTTTCAAATGAAAACCTTCCATTCTCCATCAGGCACAGAGCGTTAAGGTAATAAATGAACTCTCCTGCCAGCCTGGATCCCACATTTGGTGCACCTTGGGTCCCACCCTGCAAGGCCAGAGTTATAGCCAGATCCCTCTCTGGTGGGGATCTCACTTGGCTCTGGTTTCTGTCCTTGCTCTTTAACCTTTGGCCTAAAGATTCCAGGATGTTTTGCAGGATTGATGTGAAGGACAAGATATGAAAGCATTTCATAGGACCAACAAAAATTTTGCAAATGGCTACCCAGGTTTTTGTTTGTTTGTTTGTTCTGTAATTTACCTTTCCCTACTGTCACAGGTCAAGGGGCTATCAAGAGTTTCTCACGCTGGGGGTGTAGCTCAGTGTAATGCCCTGGGTATGATCCCCAGTCTTGTGGAAAAAAAAAATTAAAAAAGTTCCTGACCTAGGAATAGTAACAATAACATTGGCCAACATTTGTTTAGTTAGCAACTAAGTGTATTGAGCACTTTAATGGGCCCCCTTTTAGTGCTAGGGATAAGAATCAGAGAACAAGACAGACAAAAGACCTTCTCTAATGGAGCCAACATTCTAGTGGAGGGAGAATGACAATATTGAAAATATTTGTAAACCAGAGGTGGCTCATTGGTAGCATGTGAGCAGAAATGTAGTTATTTGAAGAACTATAATTTGCTCCTTGGGAAGTACTTTATAAGTGTGATCTCTTTGAGTCCTTACAAATCCCCTGTGAGGCAAGTCTTCTAGTTTTTATGGTATTCTCATTTCACAGGCGAGGAAGCTGAGGTTTGCAGTAGAGCAGTAATCTGTCCAAATTTACAGTGGGCAAGGGCGCAGCTGTGTTTGAACCATCTGAACTTGGAATCTCATGCACCATTCTATTCTGTTACATTAGCATGTTTTCATGTCTTTATGTGACATCAGTTTGGATTCTATGTCCCCTCTCTTCAGACCTTTTAATTCTTCACTCCCTGCCCTCCAGCTGAGCTGGGCAAGCAAGTCCAGCACAGGAAACCCCATGGCTGACCATCCCTGCCTGTGGGCCTCTTCCCCTCTGCTCTTGCCTTCTTTCTGACATGCTCCTTTGAATGACGACCCCATGTTTGACTAGCTCTTCTAACCTCCCTGTGCCCTCCAGCCTCACATTAAAAATAAATAAACAGCCCTCAGAGCTGGGGACATTGCTCAGTGGTAGAGCGCTTGCCTAGCATGCTCAAGGTCCTAGTTCCATTCCCAGCAAAAACAAAAACAAAACCCAAACCAGTTCTGAAATGTGCATACCACAGCGCCAGGGGCTCACCAGCCTGGCTTTCCTCCTCTCCTGGGTGCAGATGGGAGGGAGAGAATCAGCCAACTCACTGGTGACAACCTAGGGACAATTCCATTTAATGTTGTGACCCACATTGGGAAAAGCAAGATGAATCTTTTAGCTGGCAAGGTCATTAAAAGCTGAAAAAGCACTAACATGTTATCAATTCTGGATAAAACAATGGTCATGCTGGCCATTGCAAATTACCTTTCAGGAACCAGAAGGCAGTGTGGAAGAGGCATGCTGCTTAGAGGACAAAAGGAAACAACGTCTGCAGAGGACATTCTGGAAGGAAGAAGGGAGATAAAGAATCAGAACCTCATAACTACCAAGGAGATGGTGTGGTTTGCATTTGCTTCATGCAGAATGCTATAAAAATAGAATAGGAGTATAAAACATGACTTAGGGTTCCCCCTTATATTTATAGGATACTTAAGCCACTTTTTGCATGCAACATGCGCCAACTCCTTTTTTTTTTTTTCATCTTGTGTTGAGATTGAACCCAGGGTCTTTCACATGCTAAGTGTATGCCCTACCACTAAGCATACTCCCAGCCGCCATCTTCAATGTTACAGTGGTGCTAATAGTTCTGTACCAGTTTCGGAGATGAAGAACTGAAGCTTAGAGAAGTTGAGGACATTGATCAAGATCACCTGCAGACACTACGGTTGTGGCTCAGGGATAGAGCGTTGCCTAGCATGTGTGAGGCAGTGGGTTTGATCCTCAGCACCATGTAAAATTTTATAAATAAAATAAAGATGAAAAAAAAAAAAAAAAGATCACCTGCAGATTGGAGATTTAAACTAAGGTCTATTCAAAGCTCCAACCCTTAATTACAATACACTGTCCCAGATGAAGACCTCATTATCATCCTGGTAAGGAGGAAGTTTAAACAACAAGAAGCTGTGTAAATTATTGCATAGGAAGCATTCCCTGGAAATGCAGATTTCCTAAGTGGAAGTATTTATTTCACTTAAAAGAATACTCAGAAAATAAGAGTCTCCAAATCAAAGGGTTGATGTAAGCCACAAAACATTGGGCATCATCACTGATTTCTCCTATACTAGATTTTATTTGACTTCTTTGTTGTTGTTTTTTAACTTTTTTTTCCACTTCTTTGTTTTTGTAGTGCTGGAAAGGACCCCAAGGCCTCACACATGCTAGGCAAGCGCTCTACCACTGAACAACATCCCAGCCCCTTTTTTAATTTTTGCATTTTGAAGCAAGGTCTTGATAAGTTTCCTGGACTGGCCTTGAACTTTCAATCCTCCTGTCTCAGTCTCTTGAGTAGTTGGGATTACAGGAGTGTGCCCCTGTGCCCAGCTAAGACTATATTTCATTTTGTTTTAATTTTTCCCATTGAATGTAGATGACTCTGTTCTTTTATTCCTAAATTGAATTTTTTTTTCTCAGCATAATTGTGCCCAGAGACTGAGGATAAAACAATGCTACGAGGCTTATAACAAAGCTCTTATGTTTTATTTTCTATTACTTTCTTCCTGATTCTGGTCCTCTGGGATACCATTTGGCTACTAAACTGTAAAATCTTTTTCTTTCTTTCTTTCTTTCTTTCTTTCTTTCTTTCTTTCTTTCTTTCTTTCTTTCTTTCTTTGGCACAGTTCAGTTCTATTTGTTTATTGGTTGGTTTTGTTTTTGCTTTTTACAAAAATGGTGACGATTCATTCTATAATATTTCTTTTAAGATACATTACTGCCAGAGAAACAAACAAACAAACAAAAAAATGCATCTCTTTTTTATAATTGAAACTCAAGCCTGCATCTCCTTTTTTTACAATTAAAAATTTATTTTCTTATCAAGGTTATACATAATATTTGTTTAATATGACAAATAGTTCTAGCTAAAAGTCTGGTGCCTGCTACAGCAGGGCAAATCTGTCCTCAATAAATGAGGGAAAATTGCAAACATTTTGCACTGAGTGAAGATCCGGTGGCGCAGGATCGCTGGGCAGTATCTGCTTCCCCTCCTTCCAGATACAATGCGGGCAGAGTCAACTTTGTAAATCCTATTACCCAAACGGGCATCTTTCCCCAAAGAGTGCATATGAATGCCTGCTTTCTTAGGCCTTCTGAGTTGAGTGATGAAATATCAAATGATGCACATTTTTTATTTCTTGCCATTTGAATAGGGTGTGGGAATGCATTTCCTTTTTGGCTAGATCTTAAGACAGCTGAATATCTAACTATGAAAATGCCCATGCATTCTACACTGTGACTCGAAAGGAAAGGCTTTGCTTTCTCCTGATCAAGAAACCCCCTAAGCCTTTCGTTGTGTGATTGAAGGTGCCAGGCTTCTCTTTGGTCACTGGATAATAGGGAGTGTTTTTCATTGTGAGGGCTGTTCGGGAAACACACATGCTCTTTGCAGTGCAAAATCACAGCCACCTGGCAGGATCTTCCTAATTTGGATGCATTTCATCTGACAATGGACCCATTCTCAGTGATGGGGCATTGTTGTAACAAAATTCTAAAGGTCTTTGAGGTGATTTTTGTTCCTCTGATTTTTATGGCCTGACTATGCATTTTCAGTTTTCATTATCTAAGTATAGGAGATACAGTGTAGGACCTGAATTTTTTTTTAATTAATTGTGTTGTAAATCAAACATCTTTCTGTAGGATGCACT
Organism: Sciurus vulgaris; assembly: GCF_902686455.1. Classification (NCBI taxonomy): domain Eukaryota; kingdom Metazoa; phylum Chordata; class Mammalia; order Rodentia; family Sciuridae; genus Sciurus; species Sciurus vulgaris. Next base: position 81,538,521 of record NC_136476.1, read on the forward strand.
TACTCATCATTAGCAAGCGAGAGTTTCCAGTAAAATATCTTCAGTATTATTTTTATTATTAACATATTTACACTGTCACTCCAGCCCTGCACCCTTTGTGAATCCGTTTTTAAAATAAATATGACCTGATACCAGAGTGATTGGTGCAATAAAAATGCATGATGTGAAATTAATCAAATATGGTCGGGTTCAATTTATAAGGGACACATTAAGAAAAATTATTTCTTGTTCGGGTATGCCACTCTAGTGAATCAAACAGAGCTGTGTATATTTCAGTAAGATACATGTAAAATCCATTCATTCAACAAACATTTATTATGCATTTACTGTGTGCATCACGGGATAAAATCAAGCTGAGCAAACAAGAAATTCACACGGGAGACAACTGAAGAGCATAAGCAACCACAGAATTGTGGAATATATGTTGAATATCCAAGGGTTCCAGAAACAAAGGCTCAAGTAGCAGCAGCGTGGTACACTGGTTGAGGGTGTGGGGCTATGGATTTATTTCAGTTTTTTTCAGGAAGTGGCCATTAATTTTTGCATGAAAAAATGAGAGCAGAGAGGCATAATTCATTGTGAAGATAGGTTTTATATTCTGTTATGTGAAGGAAATAAATTTCTAATGCAATAAAATAAAGGGGAAAAAAAAAAAAAGCCCAGCTTGGACTTCAGAGTCAGACAGACCTGGGTTCCAATCTCTGCTTTGATACTTACTATCTGGGTGATTTGGACAAATTCTTACATTTTGTTGAGCTTTGATTTTCTTATCTTTAATATAAAGATGATAATGTCTTCCTCATTGGATTGTTGCAAGAATTAAATGAGATCATGTCTTCGGTAAATATTCACTGAATATCTTGTCATCCTGAAAACTAGGGCCAGTTAGAGAAGCTGTCTTGGGAGCCACTGTGGTCAAAGCTGGGGACAGGGATGGATTGCCCAAGACTGTATTCCAAGTAAAGGCAGGAAAACAGGGTTGCAAAACAAGTGTTCCCCTCATCTCTCAGAATGGGCTCTATTTTCTTCCCACTAGAGCCAACTGTGTGGAGTCAGGGTAAGGACTTCCCTTAGAGCAGACGGGAGGGCTACAGGCTTTGAAATATGAAAGTGGCTTAAAAATGAACTTCCAGACAGATTAGCAGGAAGACTCTATGGAGGACACCTGCTATTGCCAAGTCTTCTGGATGGAACTCTGGGCCAGACACTGTGATTATCTAGAGGGTTGGGATTTCCCTTTTCTTATTTGACACTGAACCCTACTGTTTGTTGAGCACAGGGCCTTGTTCAAGGCAAGCAATCAATAACTATTTTTTCTTTTATTTTTGGTACCGGGGATTTTACCCAGGAGCACCTAACAACTGAGCCACATCTCCAGTCTTTTTTATATTTTATTTAAAGAAAGGGTCTTACTAGGTTGCTTAGGGCCTCACTAAGTTGCTGAGGCTGGCTTTGAATTTGTGATTCTCCTGCCTTAGCCTCCAGAGCTGCTGGGATTATAGGTATGCACCACCCTGCCCAGCCAAATCAATAACTACTTGATGAACACAAGAATGAATACCTATGTCCTACGAAATGCAAATAATCATGATTTCTCAATCTGTGTTCCTCCATTTCCTCAACTGTAAAACAGGATAAAAATTCCCCACAGGCCTTCAAGGGCTATTGAGAAGATTGAATGCCAAGACAATACCTAGCTCATGGTCAGTTCTCTATCAGTATTTATTACATAAATATTAATATTAAAGGAATATTGTGAGGATTAAATAAGAAAACAAAGACAATTAATATTTGTGGAGGAAAGAAGAGAAGAAAGACACCGACAGTCCAGGTACTGAAAATTACCCCAAGTGGGCGCAGAAGGATCTAGTTCCAGGCTCAGTATAATATCATGAAGCTAAAATTTGCCTTCTTCAGTTCAGCATGCATGCAGTGGGCCTAGAGAAACTTGGGCCTGCTGTTCTTCGTCTCTTATTTCCCCTTCCCAACCCCTCTGGTATCAGGTGATGCCCTTGGCCTATGACTCAGGCCTGGACCCCACACTCTGCCTCCCGGGACTATTCCAGGGATCTGTGTGGACATAGCCTGTCTGTATACCCATGAACAATAGCTGAAATCTCATTTCCACTGAGAGAGAATATCTTCCTATTCTTCTCCTACCTTCATTCCTTTATTCCTTGAAATAAAAATGCTGCCTCCTTTGTGGATCACCAAGTCTCAGAAATCCTATTACCCCCACCCACCAGAGAGGACCCTTGGCTATCAAGACCATATGAGCTGTATGCCCACAGGACACTATTATTCAGATGGCCACTGATCTTCTTTGGGACCAGTCTCCTTACTAGTCATCCCCCTGAACCCAAGCTCTGCCAACTCACTAGTTCATTTGTCTATTCATTAGTTCATTCACATATTCATTTAACTAATGGCAACTCAGTCCCTCTTTCTCTACCCAACTCGTAAGGCCAGGGCCACTAATAATATTCATACAATACCCCTGTGCTCAGAGAGCTCACAGCCTAGTCTGGAAAAGACATCACTAACAACAGAGTAATCAAGTGCAAAGACAGAAAGGTATACAAGGTAGGAGTGGCTGGGCAGACCTGATTTTGTCTGGGAAATGTAGGGAAGGGTTCCTAGAAACAGTGACCTCTGAGAGGAGCTTTCAAGGAGAAAGAGGGTAAGACCAGAACCATTTCAGACTGAAGTGCGAAACGTTGAGGGGTAGGGTTGTATTCTAACACGAGAGAGAAGCCTGGAGTGGTAGGCAGAGGAAGGATGATGGAGGGACTTGATGTAAGGGGAGGAACTTGAGCTTTACTTTTATGGTAAAGAAGAGGAACATGATGGATCCTCTGTTGTACCTTCCAGACCTCTTGCAGTGGAGTCTGCAGTGTAGGCCGAGGTGGGACAGAGCGTGCCCTGTCCTTGGGAGTGCCATCTGGAGGCAGTCTTCAGCTCTCAAGCCGCTCTAGGACCGTCTGCTGCAGAGAGCCACCTTGTCCAAAGTCATGGCCGTCTCTGTCAGGGCAGCGCACATCCTTTGACTGATGGACTCTAATGTAAAAAGGCCTAGACCTCTTGGCCCAATTCAAGACAGCTCATAAGACGCATCCTGGTTCCAAGGCTACTGGAACTGTCACTGATCTGTCCCAAAGCTTCCCTTGCCTCTCCTGCTTCCTCTCCCTCTCTTTCCTAGATACTGCTGTCAAGGGCAGCATCACCCAGGGTAAGGCCTGGGTCCCCTCTACTTCCTCAGGACTGCATTCCTGGGAAGACCCCTCTCTAACTCTCCTTCTGCAGGCTCTATCTGTGAGCCATTTAAACATTCTTAGGTCTCACATCTTCCCAAAGTTCCCAGCCACACATTCCCTTCGAGCTCCTTCCCCCTTTCTTTCTTCTCCTTTAGGGTCAGATTTCTCCAAAGAACCATCTCTCCCCAGTCCTCAGTCCTTCCTGCCTTTCATTCCTTCGTCAACATTGTCCCGGCCTGGGGTCCTCACGAGGTCACTAATGCTTGCCACGTCCTTCAGTCCAGCAGCAGCTGCACTGGTGACCTTCTCTCCTTACAGCCCTCTTGGAGTCCATGCTTCTCTACTTGGCCATTTCTCTCCCACACCAGAGCCTCCTCTGGGTCTCCCTTGTTCTTCATTGGTCTCTTAATCATTGGTGTTCTCTGGTGAGCCCGTTTTTCTTGGTTCTCACACTCTTCCTGTGTGAGCTCTTGCGCTGTCATGACTGCTGACATCACTGAGATGCTAATCATTCCTAACTCTCTCTCTTTTCTAGAAAAGACCTCTCCCTCCTGAGTTTACATCTCTCCCTGACCAGCCGTGCTGCAGACTCCTTGTAATCCACTAATTCACAACTTCTCAAACTTGCAGCTCCCTTCTCAGCATGTCTGCCCAGCACCTCCCTGTTACACCCCACCCAGCTGCATCCTGGAACTTAACTGTGTACACTGACTCCTGTCTCCCTTGCTCCTCTGACTCAGAATTAAGTCATCTGCCCCAGACTTGGTAGTGGTAACCTAGTCAAGACTGTGGGGATCTTGAATGACTGCCCAATGCCATGGGAACCAGAAATTGGAACACTTTCAGAACGCTGAGAACTGTCCTGCTGCAGGCCTGCCCGCTTCCACACCCCTACTCCTTTTCAGGCTGTGCTGTGTCTTCTGGAAGCCGTCTGTCTACAAGTAGTTGTCTCTACATCTACCTGGGCAGTAGGCTAGTATGACTATCCCAGAAGTCTAAGGTTACACATGCTCCATGCAAGCAGTCAGCAAACAAATCAGTATCTTTTAAGCGCAAGGGTAAGGCTCCAGAAGAGAGACCGCTTAGTCAAGGGTCCATTGAGCTCAGGCCAGGAGGGCTGGGTCCAGGTGGAAGGATGACTGAGCACTCACTGGGTAGGGATGCGGTTAGAAGAGGGCGGATCATGGTCTGGGCAATTATTTAAGATGTGATTTTTTTTTTTTTTTCTTTTATGGTACTAGGGATTGAATCCAGGGGCACTTAACCACTGAGCCAAAATCCCCAGCCCTTTCTATTTTTTATTTTGAGACAGGATGTCTCTAAGTTGCTAAGGCTGACTTTGAACTTGTGATCCTCCTGCCTCAGCCTCCTGAGCCACTGGGATTGCAGGCATGTGCCACCCGCACCCAGTTGGACAACTATTTAAATGTGATATTTATAGTCCCAAATATTCGCAGATAACAAAAATTCCCAAGGGTTATTAAATTTAAGTTTACACAAATATCTAAGCTCTTTGCCTACCTTCCTATCTTTTAGTTTGGTGAAATATCATTTACTTATTCATTTCACCTCATCTCCAACCCATTGTGCTAATTAATAGCAACAGGGAGGTTGGGGCTGTAGTTTAGTGGTAGAGTTCCTGCTTAGCAGCTGAAGGCCCTGGATTTGATCCTTGGTACCAGGAGAAAAAAAAAAAAAAGATCACAGGAGAGGAAGAACATTATAAGGAAAATATCTCATGAACTTGTTTCTAAAAATAAAATCTTAAATATACATTTAAATCAGTATTCTCCTATAGAACCCAAAGTTATTTAATTATAACGATAAAAGACATTTGACTCCATTTTAATTGTTTCTGCATTTAAATTCGACCTAGAAATTCAAAATGGAAGAGATAGTCAAATGTATCATCTAGTTACTTCTTCTTCTTCTTCTTTTTTTTTTTTAGTGTAGATGAACACAACACCTTTATTTTATTTATTCATTTTTATGTGGTGCTGAGGATTAAACCCCAGCTCTCATCCAGTTACTTCCGACAAAAGGAAGTTTATAACTGGGTACATAAGTTCTTAGAAGATAATATCACCAGGAAATATTTGATGGCCCCCTTATGGGTGAAAAAAATAATTTTAGAAAATTTATTTTCAGATCAGCATATTGTAACATAATTCTTAAAGAATCTTTTACTTTAAATCAGTTTCATTGTGAGCCTAGAAAAGAAACAGGACTAGGAGACGAACCTAGTGCGACAAGATGCTGGTGAGATAGAAAGAAATATACTGTGAGACCACTTGTTTTAAAGAAATGAAACTCTGGATTTATGCACCAGCTTTAAAAAAATTTTTTTTCCAGGCACACTGTTCAGCAGCTATTTAGATCTTGTCTGAAGTTTTTAGTGTGTTTTAAACAAAAACAGATTCTTTTGTTTTGAGATAGTGATTTTTTTGATGCCCATTTATTCATTTATTCAATTGTGTTCCAGGTACCAATTATATACTAGGTGTTCAGGTTGTAAAGTTGAATGCCAAAAGTCCTTTTCTTCAAGGAGCAGAATATATAGGGTGCATTTCTGGAAGTTATATTTAAACGTGTAGATTGACCCTTTTGCACTGAGGGTGGGGAAGGTAAAATGGTATGACCACTGTGCAAAACAGGAAGACAAGTCCTCAAAAACTTAAAGCTAGAGTTACCATAGGGCCCAGCAATTCCACTTCTGGATAAAGAACTTCAAAATTGAAAGCAAAACCTTTAACCTTGGGCATTCCTGTTCCTAGTACCATTATTCACAATAGCCAAAAGGTGAAAGCATCCCAAGTTTCCACTGATGGGTGAATGAAAAAAACAAATGTGTATGTAGTTACAACGAAATATTACCCCCCCATCTCTCTTTATTTATCTATTTTGGTACTGGGTATTGAACCCAGGGGCAATTAACCACTAAGCCACATCCCCAGCCATTTTTTGCATTTTACTTAGAGACTGGGTCTCACTGAGTTGCTTAGGGCCTCTCTCAGTTGCTGAGACTGACTTTGAACTCAAGATCCTGCCGCTGCAGCCTCCCAAGTCACTGGGATTACAGGAATGCACCTTTGCACCTGGCAGAATATTATATACTCATAAAAAGGAAATTCAGAGACATGACACAATATGGATGAATTTTAAAGTGAAATGGGTAAAAATACCCGTGATGATGTAAAATGATTCAATTTACATGAGGCCCCTAGTGTAGTCTGAGTCATAGGGACAGAAGGTATTGTGGTGGTTGTCAGGGGTTGGGGGAAAGAGGCATTGGGGAGTTAGGGCCTAATCGGTACAGAGTTTCATCTTGGGATGATGAAAAAGTTCTGGAGATGGATATGGAGACAGCTGCACTATAATGTAAAGGTACCTGATATCACTGAACCACATGCTAAAGATGGTAAATTTAGTGTTATGTATATTTTATCACAATTTTTATTTTATTTTTTTCTTTCCACATTAAAAAAAAAAAAAAAAGTTTTTCTTCTTTTCTTTTTTCATACCAGGGATTGAACCAAAGGTATTCAACCTCTGAGTCATATTCCAAGCCCGTTTTTTATTTTTAATTTTCAGATAGGGTCTCACTAAGATGCTTAGGGCCTCACTAAGTTGCTGAGGCTGGCTTTGAACTCACAATTCTCCTGCTCCGCCTCTGGAGCTGCTGGGATTACCGGTGTGCCGCACCGTACCCAGCCCTACAGTTTAGTTGTACATACCAATGGGATTTGTTGTTACACGATTGTACATGCACACAATATACAATATAATATAATTTGGCCAGTATCACTCCCCAGCCCTCCCACCTCCTTCCATACCTCACAGTCCTTGGTCCCTTTCCTTCATCTCCCTTTGATTTCCATAAGATCCACTGCCCACCTTTCTTTTCCTTTTTCCTCTCTAGCTTCTCCATGTGAGAGAAAACATATGACCCTTAACTTTCTGAGTTTGACTTACTTCACTTAACATAATGGTCTCTGTAGTTCCATTCATTTTCCTGCTTATGACATAATTTCATTTTTCTTTATGACTGAATAAAACTCCATTGTGTGTATGCACCACATTTTGTTTATCCATTCACCCACTGACGGATACCTACGCTGGTTCCACAGTTTGGCTTTGTGGATGGTGCTGCTATAAACATGGGTGTGCATGTATCACTGCGTATGGTGACTTTTAATTCTTCAGGAAAAACACCAAGGAGTGGGCCATATAGTGGTTCCATGTCTAGTCTTCTAGTTTTTTGAGGTATCTCCATACTGATTCCCACAATGGTTATACCAATTTACAATACTATTTATAGTCTTGATGACTGTCATTCTGACTGGCATGAGATGAAAACTCAGTGTAGTTTTTTTTTTTTTTTTGTGTGTGTGTGTGTGTGTGTGTGGTGCTGGGGATTGAACCCAGGGCCTTGTGCTCACAAGGCAAGCACTCTACCAACTGAGCTATATCCCCAGCCCTCAGTGTAGTTTTGATGCATTTCCCCAATTGCTAATGATGTTCAACTTTGTTTCATGTATTTGTTGGCTGTTTGTATTTCTTCTTTTGAGAAGTATCTGTTTAATTCGTTTGTCCATTTATTAATTGGGTTATTTGATCTTTTGGTGTAAAGTTTTCTGGGTTCTTTATGTATTCTAGATTTTAATCCTCTGTCAGAGGAGTAGATAGCAAAGATTTTCTCCCGTAGAACCCAGGGCCTTGTGCTTACAAGGCAAGCACTCTACCGACTGAGCTATCTCCCCAGCCCCCAATTTTCTCCCATTCTGTAGGTTCTTTCTTTACATTCTTAATTGTTTCCTTTGCTGTGCAGAAGCATTTTAATTTGTTGCCATCTCATTTATGAATTCTTGGCATTATTTCCTGAGCTTTAGGAGTCCTATTGAGAAAGTCATTGCCTGTGCCTAAAAGCTGGAGCATTGATGCTGTTTTTTTTTGTTTTTGTTTTTGTTTTTGTTTTTTTCCTAGGAGTTGCATCATTTCTGGTCTGATTCCTAGGTCTTTGATCCATTTTGAGTTGATTTTTATGCAGAGTGATAGGTAGGGTCTAGTTTCATTTTTCTACCTATGGACAACCTGTTGTCTCGGCACCATTTGTTTAAAAATGCTACTTTCTCCAATGTATGTTTTTGGCACCTTTGTCAAAGATCAGGAGTAGCTTATAAAAACCTAAGTAGTGCTAGGGACTCCAAAATGGAGCATTTGTTTCTTTGTGGGGCTTACAAAGGCTTTCTGAAGGAGACCTTTGAGCATGGGGGAGACACATAGGGTAGAAAGGGTCAGAGTCGGGTCTCTGTTCCACTCTGTCACTTAGGAATGGTGTGACCTTGGACAAATGACATAACTCCTGTGGAGGTGGTATATCATCAGGGTTAGTCATGCTAAACCAGATGACTTGTTTGAATCACAGTTATTTACCAGAAGAGTGACCGTGGTCAATTTATTGAACATCATTAAGTCTCAGTTTCTTCAACAATAAATTGGGAGGCTAATGCCCACCTCACAGAATTGTTGTGAAGTTTAATTAGAAGCCGTTAGCACAGTGCCTGCCAAAAACTAAGTGCCAGGAAGTGTTCGTAGCTCTTATTTCCTAAACCTTATCTATAAAATAAGGTTATTTTTACTTGACTTAAAACTTGAGTTTTTTTTTTCATTAAAAAAAATTTTTGTTTATTTTTGTTTTGAGACAGGGTCTCACTAGGTTGCTTACAGCTTCACTAAGTTGCTGAGGCTGGCTTTGAACCTGTGATCTCCTGCCTCAGCCTCCCCTGGCATTAAAACTTGAGTTATTTTGAGGATCATTTGAGACTGGACATGGACGAGCTTTGTAGGGAGGTTAGAGAGCACTGTTGAATATAGGTATGATTTGAACTTGCATTTCCATTGGAGGAAAAATGGCATGAGCAAAGGTCAGGAGGTCAAAAAGTGAAGGGGGTGTTGGGTGGATTACAGTGTTGAGTGTATGAAGGGGATTGGAGGGAATACGACTGGAGAGAGAACTGGGGTAGCATATGAGGGCCTCCAAGGCTCGGCTCAGAAGCCCACTGCAGAGGTGATTCTCTGAAGAACAGGCAAAGATGGAGGACAGAGGACCACACCTAGAGATGTGGAGAACTGGGAAGTAAAGCTCAGAGATCTACTTTTTATGATGCACTGTTGTGTCCACTGTTATGCATGTTTTTTTTTTTTTTAATAATAGTTCAGTGTGGTGGGCATAATTATTATTACTGCCACTTACAGATGAGAAAACTGCGAAGTTAAGTCACCTGACCAAGACCACATAGCCAGTCAGGAGTGGAGCTGAGATTCAAATCCAAATCTACCTGATTTCAGATTTGGAGCTCTTTCCTGTAGGGCGACAGTGCTTATACCTGCACTCTGTTAGACACTGACTTCCTCATTAGTTGTGATTCGGTTTGCCTCCACACACTTTTTGGTGTATGTTTCCATATTTCCATATGCACACAGCACCAACTTAAATAAGATAAAATGTTATTCTTCCCTCAGTAAGAGATGTGTGGAGGAGGCAGTCAAGGACTGGTGTCATCCCTTGGGTGGTGGCTTTATGGTGCCATTTAAGTTTCTGCTTCATTTTTCAGTGTACAGTGTCCATTCTCAAGGGCATCTCATGGTCCTCAGCTGGGGGCTAGGAAGAGACATGGGAAAGAAATGGGAAAGAACCCCTCTTAACTAAGTTAGGTCCCTTTAAGTAGGCCTCTTAAAAATTCCACATAATACTTCCTGTACATCTCAAAAGCCAGAACTTAATCCCATGGTTAAAATTCAAGGAGGGCAGAAAGACGGTATTAGTTCTAAGCAGAGAAGTATGCAATTAAAAACAAAACAAAAAACAAACAAACAAACAAAAAAACAAACCACAAAACCCAGATCCTGATCCCAAGAGGAAAGCATGTTGGAGATGGCCACCTGCTGTCTCTACCAAGCAGCTCTATGCACCTTATCCTCATCCCCAGCTCCTAGATCTCTTAGAATATTGGTGACAAAATTCTGAAGCTAACTGCCTAGAATCAGCATTAGACCAGTTAAGAGCACGGGCCTGAACAAGACTGCCTGAACTTCAGAAGCCAGCCTTAAGTTCAGGGTCCTTAAGCCCCCCTCTGCTTCTGATCAACTGAGTATAGATTTCGTTGCTTCTATAGCCCCCGCACAAGTTCAGTAATTTTCTAGAATGACACAGAACATAGGAAAGCACTATATTTATGATCACAGTCCTATCTTAAAGGATATTAAATCAGGACCAGTCAAATGAAAAGATCAAGGGCAAGGTCTGAGAGGGTCCAAAATGCAGTTTCTGTGCTTAATTGTTGTGGTGTAGGAGCTCATCACTCTCCTGACATATTCGTGGCTTTAGTGTCTAGAATTTTATTAGAATTTCTTTTCTTTCCATACTGGGGATTGAACCCAGGGGTGCTTAACCCTGAGCCACCCCCAGCCCTTTATATTTTTATTTGGAGGCAGGGTCTCATTAAGTTTCTGAGGCTGGCTTTGAACTCAAGATTCTCCTGCCTCAGCCTCCCAAGTCGCTGGGATTACAGGTGTGCACCATTGCATCTGGTTTTATTAGGGTTTCTTGATATAGACATGATTGATTGACTCATTGGCTTTGTCACTGAACTCAAATTACAGCTCTCTTTCTCTCCAGGAGAGAGAAAGCTTCCAATCACATGGTTGGTCTTTCTCGTGACCGGCTATCATCCTGAGTTATCTTCTTATAAAATCAGGTGTGACCAAAGGTTCATGAATAATAAATGTGTCCTTATCAATTCCAAGGGTTTTAGATGTTGCCTCCCAGGAATCCAGTTCAAAAACCACACCAAAAACAACAACAAAATAATTTTTTTTGAGACTGGGTCTTGATATGTTGCCCAGGCTGGCCTCCTGCCTCCAATTCCTGAGTACCTGAAATTATAGGCACACTCCAGCACTGTGACCCACTAAAATTTATTTGTTGTTTAAGACAGGATTTTACTGTGTTACCCTGTTGGAGGTTGGATTCCAACTCCTGGGCTCAAGAGATCCTCCCATATCAGCCTCCTGAGTAGCTGGGACTACCGCAGTATACCATGATGCTCAGCTCAAACTATTTTTTTTCCCCCAGGACTGGGAACTGAACCCAGGGACTTGTGCATACTACATAAGTGCTCTACCACTGAGATATATCTCCTTTAGTCCTTCTTATTTTATGTTTATTTTTAGTATAGGGGACTGAACCCAGGGGTGTTTTACCACTGTGCTACATCCCCAGTCTTTTTTTTTTTTTAATTCAAGACAGGGTCTTGCTAAGTTTCTGAGGCTGACCTTGAAATTGTGATCCTCCTGCCTCAGCCTCCTTAGTAGCTAGGATTATAGGTGTGTGTCACTGTACCTGACTTCCAACTTTAAAAAAAAAATTTTTTTAAGTTGTAGATGGACACAATTCCTTTATTTATTTTTTTATGTGGTGCTGAGGATTGAACCCAGGGCCTCACATGTGCTAGGAAAATACTCCACTCTGCCACAACCCCAGCCCCTCAAACTTTTTCTTTTAATCATTTATCTCCCTACCTGTGGTAGTTCCTACTATGTGCCAGATTTTTCCTTCCTTCCATCCATCCACTCACTCATCTGTCCATCCATTCTTTAAGTATTTATAGTTTTATATCAGCTGTGCTGCAAGTAAAAGAAAACTCTATTGCATAAATTTTAAAATAGGAATTGAACTTACTCATAAAAGGAAAAATCCAGGGGTAAGTAAATGCTGGTTTTGTTCAGATGTTCAACAATGTCTGTAAACAACTAGGGTCTCTCTCTCTCTCTCTCTTTCATATTTATTTCTGTTTTTAACAAATGTTTTATTTCTAAATATTTACAGAAATACAATGGGAAGCTAGCACAGGGTTCTTCAATGCGCCCTATATCCTGTTTTTCTATTATTAACATTCTATATCAATATGGCATATTTATTATAATTAGTGAACCATCAGTGATGTTATTATTAGCTGAAGTCTGTACTTCATTTAAATCTTTTTAGTTTTTACCTAATGTTCTTTTTCTGTCCCTGGATTCTATCTAAGGTATGAGATTATAACTAGTCCTATGTCTGCCTAGGTACTTCTTGGTTGTGACAGTTTTTCAGACATTCCTTTGTTTTGATGACCTTGATGGTTTTAAGGAATACTAGTAGGTCAAATTTTGTAGGATTTTCTTCAGTTGGGATTTGTCTAATGTTTTTCTCATGCTTAAACTGGGGTGTTTTGGGAGGAACTCCACAGAGATAAACCACACAAAGCGTGCTGATTTTATCCTCATATCATCATTTCATTATCACAAGATGGCATCTGTTACCACTCCAGAGTCAGGACTATGTTCAAAGATGGAAGAAGAGAATAGCCATGTCTGTTCCTTTTTCCTCCTTCTTTGTACACCTTTTTTTTTTTTTTTTTTAAATTCAGCAAAGTCATTCTCCTTCTGACAGGCCACGAAGATGGGGGACAGGATGCTCATACTTGTCTTAGACATTGACTAGGACTGACCACATTGTCATCAGAATAAAATCAGGCTGCATGGAAGAAGGTGGGCCAACAGGTGACAGGCAAAGAACTGACAGTGTCAGCCCCAGTGCCGACTATGTATGAGACTGCAGAGGATGAGATGCTATGAGGGATCAAAGGACATGAGAGATGGGCTCTCTATCAAACTTCCAGAAATAAACATTCTCCTTTAAGGCCTCACTGTAGAAAGGTGAACTGTTTTACTTCTAACCCTGATTACAAAATCAAATCCATCCTTAGAAGATAAACATTTGTCACATGTTACATGTAATATCAACCCAATGAGTCATTCCTAAAACAATGTAGCAATGATATGTTTGAGAAATAGGTACTGGATCAGTTTTCCCAAAGAGACAACTTAGAAAATGTGACCCTTCCTTAGTGTATGTTTCTTTCTCTTTGAACCCAGTGGGTCATGTTAAAGCACATCTTAGAATATCTTGTCCTTAACATGCTTAAGAAGCAGGTGAGGTAAATTGAGAGCAAATAGAACAGGACTATTTAATATGGTGGTAAATTAATTAATACAGGCAATATATTCTGAGGGAGTTTGAAGCAGACAAAAGTTAGCGGTTAGGCCTGATAGAAAAGCTTCAGAGAGATGGGGTGGCAGGTGGCCATGAAGGTCTGGCTGTCTTCGGTCATCAAATAACTTTTTTTTTTTTTTTTTTTGGTCAGTGTTTTATAGAGTAGTATTTGCAGCCACAAAGATCATGATTTGAATTCAAGTCCGGTACTTACTGGTTTTGTGGTCTTATCCAAGCTCCTTACCCTCTCTCATTCCACTTGTTAGGTGATAATCTCAGCTGGGTGCAGTGGTGCACATCTGTAATACCAGTCGCTTGGGAGGCTGAGGCAGGAGGGTTGCAAGTTTGAGGCCAGCCTCAGTAACTTAGTGAGAACCTCAGCAACTTGGCAAGATGCTGTTGCAAAATAAAAACTAAAAAAAGGGACTGAGAATGTGGCTTAATAATAAAATACCCCTGGGCTCAATCTCTAGGATCCACCCCCCCACCAAAAAAAAAAAAAAAATCTCAACCAGATAGGGCTGTTGTGAGACCATAGTAAGTTGAAGCAAGGGAACAGAGAGCAGTGTCCCACCCTAGGAAAATGCTCGAAAATGGCATCTGCTATGATAATCCACAGGTCGATGATGGAGGTGAGGGTGATTTTAATATACATTCATGGAAAGGGATGGCTATGAAAGGGTCCCCGCTTGGTTTGCACCACTTTGTCATGTTATGCTTTACAAGAATGTCTGCTCACCAAAAGTAAATTACATTTTCCATGACTTTGTAATAATCATTGCTTGGAAACAGTAAAGATGGATTCAGGTACTTAGGGAGGTTCTACTCTATTATCTCTGAAGGCACCAACCATGTGATTGAGATTGCTGAGTGGAGATAAGACAATAACCAATATGAGAAAAGGCACAAACACAAGAGATTCTGAAGCATCTGCAATTGTTGACACCATTTCTTTGGACCTGGAAACCAATCTAAAAGAATTTATGCTTTAAATAATTGGCAGTTGACAATGAACTTGTGAGGGAATCCTTGCTAGTACCTATGGCTTTTACTGCAACTTTTATTGATAATAACCCAAAGATAAGGCTCCAAAGAAGGTGTCCAACCTGATCCAATTAGTCAATGCCAAATTATGGTGTCAAGTCTGCACATCAGTGAAAGACCATGGATCTAAGGTGTGTGCCATAACCTAGCTGCTGAATTTAGACACTTAACAAGTTTGTTTTATTCCTAATTGCTGGCATTTGCTAAACTGTTTTCTTAATTCTAATTTATGTCTTTATATTCTACTTTGTTTACATAGCCCATAGTTCCCAATTGCCTTTATTTGCTTAAGTGTTTCTTAAATTTCATTTACATTTTTATATATGTTGCTTTGCTTACAAAACTCATTGTTCGGAGTGGGCTAGAAATAACCATAAATCCTTATTGCTGATTAGCCTCATCCTCATGACTGATTAGTCAAGATTATGGGCCTAGAAGAAGGGCAGGGAGGAGGACCAATAGTCACAGGATCACTGAATTTTAGAGCTGGAAGGAATCTTAGAGCTTAAGGCATCTTTCAGGTAGAATACTGTGGCTTTTACATCTTTGGCATTGGAGAATTATGGAAGGTGGTGTACTTGATCTTGCTCCTTTATGCAAAAATTTATAAGGATTTGGTGACAGCTTTGAAAAACAAGAACAAAGAGAAAACCCAATTAATGATAACTATGAGTAACTCCTAATGAGGGTTTAAAGAAGGATCAGAAACTTGACACATGAATGGACTATAGAAGAGCAGGGAATATTAATGAACATGAAGGAGACTCTTCGGAGGTAAGTAGTTCTTTGGTACTCCCTCCTCAGCAGCTGTGCAGTTGGTAAGGATTTTAGCTTGCCTAACTGTAAGCTTGGCTATTAGCTTTGCAGTAGGGAGTATTTAAAAGTACACACAACATATGAAGGAAAGAACCTGGAACTGAGTAGCCTGCTTCATTCCAAGAATCCATCTGGCATTTAAAGAACTGCTTGTCCTACATTAAACCCTGCAGAGTAAGAGCTATTTTTCATATTTTCACACCCCTATTTTTGGTTTCAGGTAAGACATCTTAGTGAGTTTGGGGAAGGAACAAGAAGACTTTTCAGATCTCCTAAGCAAAGGACAAACCTAGGGCAAGCTCCAATCTATTTAAAATGGGGAAATCATGTTGAAGTCCCTGCTTGGGAAGTCAATTTAAGAACAAGCTCAAGTCTCCATAGGAGGTGGACGTCCACATCACAAAATAATTTGATCCTCTAGTCATTTGTAGACAGATTATAATGGAAGAAAAGGTGTTATGGAAATCTATGGCTGCAGTTACCCATATTAAATGACTCATGGTGATAGGGTAAGTTGACAAGTGAAATCCACTGTATTTTAAACAAACATTTTTGAAATAAACAGCTGTTTTTTTGCAGCTTTGTTACAAATGGAGGCATCTAAAAGCAATCGCTGCCAAAGAGTAGCTCCTGGATTACCACGAGTTGCAGAGTGTGTACTGTTGTTAGCCTTGAAATTAGTCCAGGACTTCAGGCACTTTCCCTCCTCCCCGACCTGCTTCCCTCTGACACATTTTCTTATGTTCCCATTGCGGAGTGTATCGCACTTGGATAGGTTCAGTTCAGTTTCAAGCATTCGAGACAACAGGATCCCAAAATCTTAACTGGTCGCCCCTTGAGGGGCAGTGCAAGGCCCCAGAGCCGGCGCCCACTCTGAGCTGCGCTCTCTCGGTTACTATGGCGACCGCGGGAGGGGCGGGGCCGCCATCCACTCTTTCCCCGCCTCTACCCAGGACCTTTCGAACGCTCCAATTGGGACAGCTCTTTCTTGCCTCTGTCCCGCCCCGTTCGGTTCCGAGAGAGATGCTATTGGCCCGGGACGCGCGGCCTGGTGCCCAGAGAGTACCACCTCTTGCCTGGAAGAGCGGGAAAGTGTACCAGGCGCTATCCAAGGCATGAAGCTCACCGGGAGAGCTCACGTATGGCTTTGGAGCGAGTTACCCACTGTCCCATACACAACCTCGCATCCATGACTGCCAATAGTAGGAAGCAGGAGTCTGGAACCGGGCACAACATTTGCAGGCTAGGGCGCTCCAATCCCCGAGGGAGAGGATGCAACGAGGCAAGAGGATCCCGGGCGCGCTCGCGGGCGCTGGGGATCAGAGGCCAGAGGGGGCGGGTCGAACCCTAGGGGCGGTGCCAGCGGCGGCGGCGGGAGGATCAAGGTCCAATGAGCGCGCGCACCGCCCCCGGGGGCGGGGCGTGAGGAGTACTCCCCCGCCCTCCCGCTCGCCCCCGCCCCTCCCCCCGAGCGCAGGGGCCGCAGTGAGTGAGTGGCACTGGCAGCCTGTCAATCCCTCAGCCGAGCGGCCTTCCAGCCCGGTCCGCGGCGGCTGCTGGCTGGGTGCGAGGCTTCGGCAGTGGCGGCGGCGACTTCTCTCGCCCCATCAATCTGCTGTCCGCCCGGCGCGCGGCCCGCCGGGGCCCTCGACTGGGCTCCGCGCCCCCGCCGCGCCGGCCCGCCCGCTCCCAAACTTTCCTCCTTAGCCCCCCTCGCTTCCCGCGGCCCACCCGCCGGCCTCCTCCTCCTCCGCCGCCGCCGCTCCCTCCCCCGGGGCCGCCGGGGCTCGGATCCCGCCTGGCCGCGGCGGCGGCGGCGGCAGAGGGAGGGGAGAGCGCGGGCTGGCGCGGGGGGCGGTGGCGTCCCGGCAACTCGGCCGGCACTGAGGAGCAAGTTGCGCGGGGCCGCCCGGCGGGGCGCGCGGCGGCGAGGAGGCGGCGCGGCGGCCGCGTGAGGGCAGCGGGCGCCGCTGCCTCCGCCTCCGCCACCGCCGCCGAGCCCGGAGCTTCCGCCCGCCGCTCCGCACCAGCTTCGGCGGCGGCGGAAGCCGGAGCCGGGCGCCGGTCCGCACCGCCTCAGCCGCGGGCCCCGCCGGCCGGCCGCCCCCTCCCAGAGCGGGCGGGGAGCGCGCGGCCGCCTCCCCCCCCCCCCCCCCCCTCTTTCTTCTCCTCCCTCGTCGCCGCCGCCGCCGCCGCCGCCGCCTCAGCCTTCGCCTCAGCCACCGCCGCCGCCCGCTCCCGCCCGCGCGCGGCGGGATGGACGATCAATCCAGGATGCTGCAGACTCTGGCCGGGGTGAACCTGGCCGGCCACTCGGTGCAGGGGGGCATGGCCCTGCCGCCTCCCCCGCACGGCCACGAAGGGGCGGACGGCGACGGCAGGAAGCAGGACATCGGCGACATCCTCCACCAGATCATGACCATCACCGACCAGAGCTTGGACGAGGCGCAAGCAAAGTTGGTGTCGTCTCATTAAACATCTTTTGTGTGTGTGCGGGAGCCGGGCCCGCGGCCGAGTCGGGGCCCGGGGTGGCGCCCGGGGCAGGGGCCTCCGCCCCCGGAGGGGAACTTTCTCCGAAAGCCGGCCGCCGGTCCCGGCCCCGGGGGCACTCGTCCGCGCCCCCCGACGCGGGCGGGAGTCTTCAAAGTTGCTCCCGGGGCTTGGGACGGACTTGGTGGCGCGCGGTTTTGTGGTTTCCTTGTCTCCGATGTCCAGCCCTCTCGCAGCCCGGCCCTCTCCCAGGATTTAAACCTCCCGCCTGGACCCCCGTGCGCGCCGCGCCTCCCCGCCAGGCCCGGGCCGCGCTGGAGGGAAGTGCAACTTTCTCCGCGGGCCTGGAGTCGCTGTGCCGGCTCGGGTTGGCCGCGGGACGACCTCGCCGTGCGGGCGGCCGTCGCAGCCCGGCGCGGGGCGATGGGCGGTTCCCTGGCGGGAACGGGTGCGGGCGGCCAAGTTCTCCCGGAGGGCCGCCTTGCAAACTTTGCCGAGCTGTCATCCGCCTGCTGGCCGCCGCAGGCCGGCCGGCCGCGCCCGCCCCCCGTGCGGCGGGCGGACGCGGGAGTCCCTCCGCACCGGTCCCCTCCCTTGGGTCACTGCAGCCTGCCCCCCGAGCGAGGCTCCCCGCGCTGGTTCGCGCCTGCGGTCGCCGAGGCGGCTGTCTGCCGAGCAGACGCGTCGCGCTGCGTTCGGGCTGGAGCTTTCACCGCCGGAGCTTGCCGGCTGACGCGAACTAGTCAACTTCAGTTTTTGTTGACTTCTTGTGGTTCAAAAGAGCTTTCCAAAATAGGGGGTCCGAATTAAATCTTGGGTCTAACTTAAAGGAAGGCGCCATATTATTCCATAGGTGATGCTAATACCTTTGTGTTTTGCTATTTGTTTTTTTTAGGAAACATGCCCTGAACTGTCACAGAATGAAACCGGCGCTCTTCAGCGTCCTGTGTGAGATCAAAGAGAAAACAGGTAAGACACTGCGCCTAGCAGCGGGCCTGGAAGCCCCCGAGGTGGGGTTGGAGCTACTCCTTCGACTCTCCAGTTGAGAGCTGCTGCTTTTGGGCACCGCCATCTTTGATCATTCTCTCCTTCCCACCTCCTGATCTTGAGAAAAAACTGCAATAAATCTGGAGTCGATTTCTCAATTCCGCTCCTGGTGCAAAATGAACTGTAGGTGCTTATGAGGCTGGGTCGCCGTCCCTAGGCGGGCGCCCCTGGCTCTAAGCAGGGAGGGGGCCAGGAGCGCCTGCCGCCCTCTCGTCTTGCCTTGTTTGTGTGTCAGTTTTTAAAAGAAGCAACGGGAGACTGGATGCCAGGGACCGATTCCCTGGGAGAAGCATCGTCCCGAACTTTGTTTTTCTTAGACAGGCTTAAGCTTTAGCTCCACTGATAAAAGAATAGATGCAATTGAACAGCCCTCAGTAGCATGTTTGAATTAGTGTTTTAGGTGGGAAGACTTAATTTTAAGAATACAAGAAGGGTAATAATGTGTTTAGGCATATGCACTGTATTACATCTATTAATGCTTTCATTAAAATCTATATCTTGAAACCATTTACTGTGCTTAATGTAAAGTAAAACAGTGCACAGATGCAGATTAAATGGTTTTGAAGTTCAAGGCAGGGAATATATAAGAAGACAGGTTTTTCAGGAGCACTGCAATGAAAACCACAGGTACATATTAGGTAAATTTTTGGTAGTTCATTTCAGCTCAACTTTCTTATCAGACTTTCTCAATTGGATGTTGTAGTCTTGAGTTTGCTGTAAGGTTCAATTGGAAGTAGAGATTTAATTTAGATATTTTAGTTTATATTTGTCATCTTCCCTGTTAATGGCAAACAAGTGCATTAAATAAGCTTTACTTTTTTTTTTTTTTTTGGGGGTGTATGTTGTGTATATGGTATTATAAAGTTGTGCTTTTTAATATTGAGGCAAAGAAGAAAAAGTTAAAGTCCAGGCAGGATACAGCAGTATCCAAGTGATGCTATTTAAATAGTTGATATGATTAAATTGACTGTACAAATACTAGCACACTACGTAGGATTGTTAGGTTGGTAGTTGAGTTGCCCTCCTTCTAAACAGATTTGTTTCACTATGCAATGTACTATTCTTTTTCCCAAAACTGCTCCAGAAAGTTGATGGGTTATTGCTCTCTATTAAATATGTATTCTGAACCATAATTGACAGCAAATATTAAGAGATCCTAAAGAGTACTTTCCTTACTTTTCATTTACTTAGTATGGATGGTTTTCTTAATATTGTGATCTTTTAAAGATCTATTTTACATTTTGAAAACTAGTCATTTTAAATTACTAACTTTATTCTGTGTTGATTTTTAGCTACCTTTAGAAAGTGTGTTACAATTTAAATGGTAGATGATTTTATCTAACTATTAAAATAAGACATCCATCTTCAAAATCCTGGAGATTCTCAATTTAGAAACCTAAAAGTGCCTAATTCCTTTTAAATTATGTTGTTTAATGTCCAAGGGTTTTCTTGCTATCAGGGCTCCACTTCAGTTTTTGCTGACAGCTAAGCACTGGGTATGACTATACTGTGAATATTAAGATTGATTCAATTTTATATGGCATTATATTAGTAGAGAGAGGGGTTTGATACTTCTTTGCTCTCACCCTCTTCTCAAAATTTATATATATATATATATTTTTTTTTTTTTTGCTTTTTTAAAGTTTCGACCTGGCCAGCTTAAGACTCAAACTGCTTTTCATGTTTAAACGTTTAGCAGCAGGCAGAATTCAATTAAGAAGTGTTAATTCCTCTTAGTTGCTTATTTGCACAGGACTTAGTTATACCATTCTGAAAGGAAAATATAGTCAACCACATGTCAAAGGTGAGTTACGGAAAAGAAACAAGTCTTTTCAGAGTCTGGGATTACTGGCAGAGATGTCTTTGGGAGGACTTTTGCTATTTAATAAGCAGAGGTATCTGACAAAAGAAATTTTTGTTTTGAAAATTGTTTCTGAGGCTTTCAGTGATAACTTGTAAATTAGATCCTCTTTTTGTGTTTTGGCCAGCAGATCCAAGTTTGCACGTTATCTCTTTTGTAAAAAGCCAACAGCCGACAAAGAGTAAAGGCGGCTGTCTGGGTAGAGGCATCTTCCTGCCAGCCTCTCTAAGCTCGAGAGGGATGGGATTTAAGTACTAAGTGATTGATGAGGGTGAAGCTCTTTCTCTCCTCTCTTTTTTCTGCTCGACTGTCCACAGCTCCACCTCACCCTCCCAAACTAGTCTTGGAAGAAGACAGGATCGCTGGATTCACATCCCTCAATTTGAAATAAAACAGCTGTGTAGACATTAGTGTTACTAAAGCAGAGAAAGCCGAGCAGCAAATTCCAGGGCCCACCCCCCATCTGCTTCCACAGTCATGTTTAAGAAACATCATGAACTTAGAAAATAAGCATTGTAGAATACATGTATATTACATAATACCTTTTCTTTAATCATTTTATTGAATGTATCAATGTGGTGTTCAAAGATTAATTTCTTATAATGCAGAGAAAGTTTGCCTAGTCATTTGTGAATAGAAACCAGGAACATTGTGTGATGACTGTGTTCTGCATAATGGAAGGGTAGAGGGTTGACTGGTTGAGGGTGAGAGACTGACACTTCAGTGGATAATTTCATTTCAGTTGTGCTTTTCTTCTAAAATAAAACAATCGCTTTTAAAAAATTCCATGTATTTGTAGATCTGCCAGTAGATTTTGAGGTTTCTGATCAGGCAGTGAATACTGCCAGTTCTGATGCACATGAGGGATTTAGTTTGGAAAACATCTTTCCCCCCCTTACCAAATATGAAAAGGTATTTTTCTCTTCTGACAGATAAATGGGTAATCTACCACAATTATATTATTTTCTTGTTCAGAGGTAAGGAAAGTGTACTTTTACTGTAAGATGCTTGCTTTTTCTTGAAAATGTATTCTTTTGTGAAATTTACTATATAGTTATTCGAGGGGCAGAAATATCTCACTGAATTGTGACATTTGTCCATTTTTAAAGCAGTTGAAAAGTTACAGCCTTTAAAATTGAGATATGTGTCCGTTTTAAACCAAGTTAATCACCAGTGAGATAATTGTTATGTTATTCCTCCTGATTTTTTAAATATCCATATTTTATCATTACCTCTTAGTAAATATTCCTGATGCCATGAGGCCTGCTCATCTGCCACCTTCTTTTGGTATACTCTTTCACCTCTTTTTAGCTTCCTCAATCTTGATTGTTGCCGAGCTTTCCTTTGTGACATATCAGCCTCACAAATCTACCTTCTTTCTAGAGCTGTTAATTATGTTTGAATGAAGAAAATGTTTTTTCAAGAAAGTTTTTATTTTTTAAACGAGAATTTAGTATTTTAGTACATAATCTGAATTAATAGTATTGTGAAAAAAAAGTCATATTAAAAAATTAACAAACCCTTTTTCTTTTTAAATGGTAGGTTAAAATATTCCATGTTGATAGCTGCCAACCAAACTCTGATTTATTGCCACCACAAACCCTAAATAGCGTTCATTTACTAGTAATGTCTAATGGCATACATGATGGTTTGCCAGATTTGTAGCCTTTGTGAGGCTTATAAGCAGGACTGACTTGGGAAGATCATAAAACTTAATGAACTTCTCTACTGCAGGAGGTGTCCGCAGGGGAAGAGAAAGGCCTGCTTGGCTGGTTGGGCTGGTTGGGGTATTTTTTATGATTAAGGAGAAGAAGAAAATGACAATCTAAAATGCTTAACTTTTAAAGGAATCCTCCTTAGAAAAAGTCATAAGAATTTTAGATATCAAAAGTAGGTCAGATATGTATGTAACTTACAAGTGAATTTTTATATGCATCTGGTATGTGATGTGAGATTAAACCTTTTATCTTTATTGTTGTAGATGACTGGCTTTCAGAGGTACGTGGCAGTACTCTCAGTCAACACCCCTCTGTTTAATTCTGACCTTTTATGTTTAGAGATTCGTGGCAGTGCTATCTGTTGTTTTCTTTTTTAAGATGTCCGTGTAAAAATTTTTACATTTTTCTTTGTATAGTGCTGTGTGATTCTTCTGATTCTTACTGTATAAAAACCAAATCTTCCATCAAATGAAAATTTAGCGAGAAAGTTGAAAATTGTTGAGTCTTTTATTGTATTTTATTGCATATTTTAAGTTGATTTTGTACTATATCCAATATAATTATTAAATTTGTTCTGAAGTTTTGAAAGCAAATGCACTATTCCACACTATTCATTTTCTGTTTTAATCACCCATTCTATTTAATAAAAACTTTTTATTATGGAAAACTTTCAATGGAAATGCATGTAGAAAGAAGAGATTTTTGAACCCCCCTAATGTGAACTCATTGCTCACCTTCAACAGTAGCAACAATTGGCCAGTCTTGTTTTTTCTGTTATTCTAATCCTCCCAGAATTATTTGGAAGCAAAATTTACTGGAACCTTAATGTCTCAAAATTTTACAGCAGTTTTAGACAGACATTATGTCTGTTTGCAGTGGAAATGCTAAATGATTAAACAGAAAAAATACAAAGCCACTATATCTTGGAAATGTCATAAATTATATTGCTTTATTGATATATTTTCCTTGAAGCAGTTTAAGAATATTTTACCAATTTTTCTCTATTTTTATAGATTTGGATATCCCACTGGAGCTTTTGTAGGTTTTAGGGGAGGATATAAAAGAAAGGTGTTTTTTCTTTCTTTTTCCATCTCTCCATGCAATCTGTTTGTAGAAAACATGGAAAAATGTCATTGCCAACATGAACATGGTTTAGAGTTTAATGATCTGAAGTATCTTGTAGATTATGATTTTAAAATGTGGGACTGTTTTTCCACTGTGTTTTATTTTTCTTGTTCCCAATAAAAATATATCGAACCCTCTTGTCAGTATTAACTTGATCTGTGTAAGTAATTCTTTTGTGTCTCAGTTTTAGTGAGCCTCATTTTATTAGTTTATGTAATTTTGGTATTTTATTTTGGACTTTATTATGTTATTTTATTATTAATTCACATAACTCTATTCCAAATCAAGTATATAATGCACTGGTAAAGAAGGTCCCAATTTGTCCCAAAGAATATATGAGTTCATTGGCTTATATAAAATATACCTGTGTACATTTTTCATACTATGATGCTTTTTCTTTTAATTAATTTTACTTATACTTTCAATTTATAAATTCTGAAAAGGCTACTTCAGGGTAAGATTTAAATTAACATCTTATTTGACTAATTTGTATTTTGTTACTGTGAAGTGGCATGGTATAAGATGAAATTATATGGTATGAAGTGGGTCTAGAAAACTTGAAACTGCTTTCCATGAGCCACACCCTAAGTCATCACTTTATTTTATACTCATACGATGAGGTATCTATTCAGAATAAATACTTGACACATCAGCACTAACACATCAAGTTAAATAAGGATTTAGACTATTTTTCCTCTGTTCATATATGTGTGAACATCTTTAGATATTTATTATTTCAATATTGACACTAGGAGAATAATGTTTTATTTGTTTTCTCAGCAGGCTTGTGTTTTAGCCATTTATCAGTGTGATCAGCATGATTTAGGTAATAACTGACTAAGAAAGCTTGCATATTCTCCCCTCCCATGTTGACCTTTTCAAGCATTTACTCTACTTTAGTAGGCCATTTGAGTCTGTGTGAGGAGAGTAAATAATTTACATCATTATGTAGTATAAATTGGTCAAAGTTTCTCAGTCCCGGTTATCACAGATTTTTTTTTTTTAAACAAAGTTATAGAAGTTAAACACAGCTAACACAGCTAGGTGATATTGTTATATTTAGCAGATAAATTAAGAAGTAATGCTTGAATGAGCCACTGGAAAAAATATACCATCTTTTTATGCCTTCAGTCAGAGAACATATTAGAAAATAAATTTCATTAATCTTCAATACTTGATTTTAATGATCCTCTTTGCAGGCAGAATTGTAACCAGAATTCTTTCTTTATTATTTTTTTCATAGACATATTCTATAAATTTAGTATGTTTGCAGTTTTTACTGGTAAGTATAGTTTGCTTTGGCACTAAATTTTGGTGTATATCCAGCAAAGATTGATGTGTTAGAATGTGTCACATTGAATTTGCATAACATTTTTTTGACTGACTTTGTGTCTACATGATAGTAATGGACTAGTCCTAAAAACAAATTATGGATAAAAATAATTGTTTAAAGTTTTGCACTTGTTTTCTTTCAGTTTAAGTGCTTTAAAAAGGTTAAGCTGTTTTGAACAATAACCCTTTTTGTGTGATCATATTAATGAGAACTTGGTATACAATGTAATCCTTTTAATGCTGATGATTTCTCACAATGTTTAAACCATTATTTGGGAGACTCAGCATATGTTAGGGCAAAGTGATATTTTTCCTTTTTTTTTTTTTTGTTATATGTGATACATCAGTTTTCAAAGCATATTTCTTAGGCATCAGAGTCCAGCAGGTGGCTTTTTAGATTAAAAAAAATTCATAAAATTTAAAATCCCATAAAATTTTATTTCAAACTCAAATTAACTAATTCAGAATGTCAACATTTCCACTGTCTCTACATTAACATTTATAATAGAACAAATGGTTGCATATAGAAATTATCTGCAACCTAATCTAAATTAAGATTCTAAACAGGCATTACAGATGCTGGTAACTTTGGCAATTATCATTTTGTTTGGTGAACAGTAGTAAAACAGTGTGCGGTAAAAGTGTTTAGAGAGAGAGGATAAATAAATTGAACAGTTTTGCAATGCAAAGTGGTTTGTGGTGTTTTTGAGGATTTCTTGGCTCTCTCTTAACTGCTATTGTGAGCCTGGAGCAGATTTCCCCATTGCTAATGCCCTAGAAGTATTAATTCACTTTGATATGCTAATTAGAGGGCATTATGCAAGAAATGAGATTAAGTGGCAGCATGAAGCCATTTGCCTGTCAGTAAATTGAGAGCTTTAGCATCAGGAGGAGCTTTGTTTTTTTTTTTTTTTTTTTTAGTTTTTCTTGGTTTTGCATATAAATAAAATTGATTGAAAGGTCTAGAGAAGCTTCTAGAACATTCATTGGTGGATTCTTTTCCCCTCTTCCTATAATAAGTGTAATGTTACAGAATATGAAGTTTTCATTGTACTTTCTTTACATAAAAATACATTAAAAGTTTTGTGTTATCTGGTTCCTTTTTCTTAAAACTATTTTAGCAACATGGTTAATGAACCCTTGTCACTTAACTTTTCACAAGGGTAAACTGTGTTTTTGGCTTGTGTACCAATATTGTCACTAAACTGAACTTCACAGGAATGTTTACTTCACTAGGGAAGAAAGGAAGAAGTTGTTGAATTTGGTCTTCAAGAAGCCATATTAAATGAACATTAAGATTCTAATGAGTCTGTAAAACCTGGACCAATTAGAATTAGTGGTTAAACTACTCTTCATACTACCTGTGGAATTGATATTTTAGCATAGATCTGATTACTGTTATTTGATTTTTGTGTTGAATATGGAGTTTCTTGCTTGATTCTGGTTAACTGACATGTGGTTTAAGTTAGGGCTTTGGATTTCTCTATAAAGCTACTTTTGTGATTTTCTATATTTTATGAAGAAATGAATGAATGAATACTGGGGTGGATGTGGGGAAGAGGAGGAGGACAGAATTTCTCTGGCTGTATGAAAAGATTGTTTAATCAAACAGAACTTATACCTGCATAAACCATTAGTAGGAAGAATTGTAAAACCTTGACCTAATTACAAATCTCTGGATATGTTAGATGGAGTGGGTGTGGGTAAGGCATCCATTCATCTTGGGGCTTAGTTCTAGTGTCTGAATTCCAGCACTGTAACTGTGACTCTAGACCTAATAAACCATAACTTCTCCTCAGAGCCATATGGATTATTTAGTCACCACAGCTGCCATGCATGCATACTACCAAGACTGGCATCTCCTTGGTTTGTGTGGGTATGCTTGTATGGTGCCTGTTAATGTTAATGGAAATTAGGAATGTGCGCACACAGGATGAAATCCTCTTCTGAGACAAGAGTCCTGATTACAATTCCGTGGGAAGAGGACTTAGAGTACCTCCATATTAGTTGCTTTTCTAGATGAAATACTTGGTTACTTTAAATTCTCATTCCCTTTTCAGATTCCCTGAACTAGTAATCAATGAATTCTCATTAGTTGCTTATTACTTGCAAAATTTCATTTAAAGCGTATGAAGTTAGTTTTGATTGAAATGGGAACAAAAAGCTTTTGAAATTGCATATTATTATTATTTAAACAAAAGCTTTCTACAGGCATTTACACATACTAAGCCTTTCATATAAGGATTTATAGAGAAATTATTGAGAAGGACTTATGAAATAACTGAATGGCATTTGATGCGGTAATCATTACATTAAAATATATATTAAATGGAATGGCACATTTGTCTGTGCATCTTATCTTTACTATCCATGTGTCCTCAAATGAAGAAGAATTGACTTAGGCAGTCTCATAAGTTTTGTTTTTCTTTTTCTTGCCTCCCCCTTTTCTTTAAAAAAAAAATAAACTACGGATGGAGGTAGTTGGAATTCATAGTCAGATATATCATTTTCAACTTGGAATAGGAACTAGAGCAGGAAATTGATTTTATATTTATTATGAAAGCAAGAACTCTGCCACCAACTGACAGCCATCCATGTTTTAGCTTTGTGATAATTGTTCACGGACATTACTCTGTAGTTGGTACAAGTTATTATAAATAATGTTGATTGGGAGTTTTGGTCCATTAAAAGGTATGTGTATAATGAATATCTTTAATTAAACCAAGTAATACTGAAATATTTTATTTTTCCTTTACATTTGATCTTGGGTCTAGAATTAACTGTCAGCACTGGTAAGAACAAGTTACAATGGATTGTGCAGTGATTTTTCTGGCATCATGGATGTATTTATTACCATTTTTGAACAAATTATACTAACATGAAAAGTTGTGTTTGAAATGATTGTGTGCTAGATAAGGCGATACATTATAGGAATGGTTGGGTTTATGGAGCTTTATGTAGAGGTTTTCTCAGAAATTATAGCACAGGGCTGTCACTATAAAACCAAGTGATACAGTTGGTAATAACATACAGAGAAGATATTTTTAGATTTTCACTTGTTATTCAAATAAGTGAGAACCTTCCAGTTTTTCCTGATCATATTTCTTTGTAGAAATCAGTAAAGAAAAAATTGAAGGAAATTCTTTTAACTATGGATGGGGTGTGGGTGTTTGACTTGTCTGAATTTCTTCTTCCTTACCACTTGTTAAAGAGCAACAGTGTGATATGGAAGATATCCTTAAGAACTCATTGACTTTTTTTTTTTTTTTTAATTTTGATTCATTGTACACGAATGGGGTACAACTTTTGTTTCTCTGGTTGTACATGAAGTAGAGTCACACTGTTTGTGTAATCATACATGTTCATAGGGTAATGATGTTTGTCTCATTCTATTGTCTTTCCTTCCCCTCACCCCCTCCCACCCCTCATTTTCCTTGACACAATCCATCCTTCCTCCATTCTTCCCTTACCTCCTCCCCACCCCTTATGTTTCATCATCCACTTATCAGAGAAATCATTCTCATTGACATCTTGATTCTTGACCTTTTGACTGTGATCAAGACTAGAAGTAGAAACTGAGTGCCTGAAATGATGCACCCTATAAACATACATTCTATTTTGTCATTGT